>NC_079193.1:257438517-257545269 GCF_029499605.1 Hyla sarda
TCTAAAAGGTGGAAGGGAACAACGAATGGTTCATTGTAACCGGTGGGGGGAAAAACTTCCCCTGCAAGGCCCTACTATTGCATTATTAATGCCCTTCTTGGCAAGTGTTACTCACTCTAAAATGGGCGGCCCCCCACACAGCAATCTCTCCCTATTTCCACCTAAAAACCCTGTGAAATGGCAGTGTTTGTAGGTGGAAATAGGAAGATTTTCCTGTGTGGGGCTTTTTAGAGCGAGCAACACTTGCTAAGAAGGGAATTAATAATGCGAGAGTAGGGCCTTACAGGGGAAGTTTTTACACCCACCAGTTACAATGGACATACATTGTTCTCTTTCACCTTTTAGAGGTCTTTACATCCCATCAATACTTGGTGGTGTAGGTGGCACATGGTGTTTTTTGCACACCTTTCCTTTAGTTTGATTAAAAAAAAAAATTTGGGGTACATATATGTTATCTTAAGAAAAGTTACATTTTAGCTAATGTATATCTTCAATACATTAGGTGAGCACAGAAGGTGTCAGACCTGCAAGAGGATGGACAATGGCGCAGATAGGAATCGGCCAGCTGACTACGTAGGGTGTATCTGTAGTAGGTCAGTTTGTCCTCTCTCTCAGTGGGTGTAAAAAAGGCCCCCATTTTGTGCCAGTAGTGAGGGTCCAAAAAGGTGGAGAGCCAGAAGTCATCTCGCTGCCGAATGTTGACAATTTTGCTGTCACTATGCAAGCAGGTGAGCATGCATCATGCCATTTGTGCAAGTGATTCAGAGGGACTCCCTGCCTCCATCTCCACTGCATACTGCCACGGTGTGTCTGGGTCCTCTGTCTCATCTTCCTCATAACCCTCTAGTTCCTCTGGTTGCTCCTGCTCCTCCTCTCCTGTCAGATGACTAGAAAAACTGCACATCTTGCAAAACCTAAACTGTTCTCCACTGTGCCGCTCCCCCTCCTCCTCTAGTTCGGCCCCCACAGGGCTCATGTGGCCATGAGATGTAGGCACCACTTCACCAGTGCCCTGACCAGCCATTGTTTCCAACACTTGTTGTAGGAAATGAAGCAGTGGAATGACGTTGTTCATCCTGCAATCCTGGTGACTTACTAATAATGTGGCTTCCTCAAAGGGCCTGAGCAAATGGCAGGTATCACGTATGACCTGCCACTAATTGACCTTGAAGTTACACAGGGGAGTCCCCCAATCTGCTTGGATCATCAAGAAATCAGTGATGGCTTTTCTCTGTTCGTATAGACGGTCCAACATACGGAGGGTGGAAACATTGCAAATCAGATTATGTTGGGGGATACCGTTCTGTTGCTGCAGCTCAAGGAGGGTGTGCTTTGCGGTCTATGAGTAGCTGAAGTGCGTGCAAAGTTTTCTTCCCATTGTTAGGATGTCTTGCCGATGCGGGGAACACTTCAGGAACCTCTTGACAACCAGATTGAGCATGTGAGCCATGCAGGGTGCATGCCTCAGGCTTCCTTGTCACAGCACAGACAAGATGCTCTTCCAGTTGTTGGTCACCATGGTTCCCATTGCCAGTTTTCGTGGAGAAAGCCATGATTTGATTTCTTGATGAATTACTTTTAGCAACTCCTCCGCTGTGTGACTCAGTTCGCCAAGGCAAACCGTGTGAAGAACAGAGTAACACTGCCGTGTCCTGCACGCATGTATGCTGGAGGGGCACTGAGACTTGTCTGTGCAGTGGAGGCTGAGGATACAGCGGATGATGAGGAGGCGGAGTAGCACATTGTCACAGGAGCAACGGCCTGAGAGCGTCAATGTGGAAGCGGCGTGACCTGTCCAAGTTGCTGTTGTGGCTGTGCAGGAACCACATTCATCCAGTGGGCCGTAAAGGACATATATTGTCCCTGACCGTAGTTACAGCTCCACAGGTCTGCACTGCCGTTTACTTTGGTACACACTGACAGGCTCAAGGACTGGCCCACCTTCTGTTCCACAAAATTGTGCCGGGCTGGTACTGCCTTCTTCGCAAAGAGATGATAGCTTGGGACTCTTCATCTCAGCTCAGCACAAGCCATCAGTTTGCAGAGGTGCAGAGTCCACCACTTGAAAGGGAAGGACTGCAGCACTAGCAACTTGGACAGGAGCACATTCAGCTTCTGCACCGTTGGATGAGTGGGCGCATACTGTTGTCTCTTGGACATGGCTTTGCTGATGGATTGCTGGCGGAATGGTTGACTCGAAGTAGGAGGAGCAGGAGCATCTGGAGCTACATAAGATGGGTATGACACACAGCTCCCTTCGGCTGAGGTGGTGGAGCCTTGGCTGGCTGAAACAGGGAGCAGCGTGCCACTGGGTGATGCAGCAGGCTAGATCACCACATCTGAGCCACGGTTCTCCCAGGCCTCTTTAAGGTGATGTGACATATGTTGACACAGGGCGTGGTGCCCACATTGGGACCCTGGCCATGATTCACTTTCAGCCGACACATCTTGCATGTGGCCAGGTTAATATCCTCCGGATGCTTGATGAAAAACTGCCACACCACCAAGTAGCTGATTTTCTCACAAACAGCCCACACTGATTGACTGCTACTGGCTCCAACTCCAGGAACCCCTGTTCCACTACCTCCAGGGAAGGTAGGCTAGCACGAAGCAGGTGGGCTACCCTGGGCACTTTGGCTCCAGACTTGCCACTTCTGCCACCATGCTGACTGACAACCATGCTACCACCTTGCTGGCTCAGGTGCTGCCTCACGGGCCACCTGCAACCCTCTTCTCCTGATGATGATGAAGCCACTTCTGCACCCAACTCCCAAGTGCGATTGGCTTCATCATCATCGAGTTGTGTCTGCATGTCACTGATGTCCTCCTCAGGTTCCTCAACAGTGTCTGCTTAAGGAGCCACAACGCACGCAACACAACCTCCCATGCCACTCTCCTCATCACTACTTGCCCGCCTAGCGGAGGAAGTGTCGGATGTCTCCTCCACTTCCTGGCTGGTCAGTAGCTGCTGACTGTCCTCTAGTAGATCGTCCTCACTAAATAGTGGAGCTGAACCCACAGCATATGATACTTCTGTTGGGGAGGGAACAGCATAGGACAGAGGCAATGGCAGGACAGGGACTGCTCCTGGGCTATGCCAACTGAGGGTTGTGTCTGAGGAACCCCCCGACTTTGACTGGGGGTGTCATATGTCACTTGTGATGAAGTGGATGACCGTGTTAACCAATCGATGATGGCAGATGGGTTGCTGGTCGAGACACGACCTCTAGCTGATAGCTGAAGCTCAGGCCTCTAGCTGCGACTCCTGCTGCCACTCGCCCCTAGTCTGCTGTGACCTCTGCCTGATGAATTTAGGCCTCTGCCACTCCTCTGTGCATGTCCTGAAACTTCTCTGCCTGACATACTTAATGGGTATCTGAGGGGAGTACAATACGCTCCACTACGCTTAAAACGGTATTTGTCTACAACACCAGCAGGTGTGTACTTTTGGCTGGTGTTTCACAATATCTAGGCCCTTAAGACTTTAACAGGAACAAAATACGCTTTTAGTGCTCTGCTCACCCTAACTGGCTGGCTACTATTAGCTTTTCAGTTGTACACACCAGTGCTGCAGCACACATTCGCTGTGTACTACACCCAAAATTGCACTCTCTCTCTAAAACTCACTCCCTTCCCTATCAGTGCTTGTAGGCTTGATTTGGGCTTGAGGTGAATCGCTGCTGTAAAAAAGCTTTTCTGTGCAACACACTTCTCTCTGTCCCTCTCTCTCTGCCATAGAACGCTGATATGACTGGGAGGTGAATCGCTGCTGTAAAAATGCTTTCTGTGCAACACACACTGCTGTCTGTCCCTCTCTCTCTGTAATAGAACGCTGATGTGACTGGCCGCAAGATGGCTGCCGATTATATAGGGCTGTGACATCACAGGGGTGGCTGGCTGCTGATAGGCTGCATGCTGCATGTGATTCAGGGTCATCCCGCCGACCCTTGTTCCTGACTTCTCAGGATTCCTTGCCCCATGTCCTCACATGTGGATCCACCATTTTAGATGCCCTGGAGCCTGGACCACACTAAATGGAGTTTAATGAAGCGATTTGCGCGATCAAATCACGGCGATATTCGCATGCATTGCGAATCAAACTTTTCCTGAAATTGGCAACGGATTTGGACTTGTCAGATTTGATTCGCTCATCTCTAGTCACAATCTCATTAAATGTATTTATTATCCATTATTACTAAAGGTATTTACCAACATAATGGTAAAGTGTGAAACAAATACCTTCACTTTCTATAATCCCTATCTGAATAATAGTTTTTGTCTCATTATTATTAGATTTGATTTTACTTCCAAATGTTAATTTGGATGCAAGTTATTAAGAATGCCTTAGAGACCTTTCTGCATTTCGGCAGTGCCGTAGACAACGTGTCTGTGGTAATTATCGCCGGAGGTTTGGGCCAAGGGTGGTAAGCCTGTTACTTGCTTGTTTATTATTGTAGTCATACTACAGCATTATTCTCGACATCGTTTTATTCCAGGGAGACATATATAAAATGCAGTAACATTTCGGAAAACATCAGTAGAAGTCTTTTAGTCCTTGAAATTCCCTGCAAAATAATAAACACAGTTGAGAACATGTTTTTCTCTGCCAGTTCTATCTTTTTTAATGGACAGTGGCAACGACCCATAACGTTTCTTGGCCTGACATCACTCAGATTAATAACAGTTTATTCCTAATTCTCACAGTAATAACATAGCTTAAAGGGCTGAGTATGACAACATATTGATATGTACCCATTATACATTCCAATTTTATTTATACCATCAGCATTGCTTTCTCTGGGCACTGATGGCTCTTGTTTTGGAACCAAGTCTTTGTGCTAAACATTAAAATACAACAATAGCGTCACCAAGGTCAGGTGATAATCCCTAGCCAGGTTTGGATAAGATGGCAATATGGTTTTATGTGTACATGCCAAGAATGTAGTTGAGGCAGCACTCCAGAATATAGACTCAAGCATGTAGTCTATTAAAATACAGGGGGAGATTTATCAAAAACTGTCCAGAGGAAAAGTTGCTGAATTGCCCATAGCAACCTATCAGATCACTTCTTTCATTTTTCAGAGGTCTTTTAAAAAATGAAAGAAACGATCTGATTGGTTGCTATGGGCAACTCAGCAACTTTTCCTCTGAACAGGTTTTGATAAATCTCCTCCACAATGTTTAAGCTGCTTCTTGAAGTCTTTTTTAAGCTTATGGGTGAAAAAGTTTAAAGGGGTACTCCACTGCTCAGCGTTTGGAACAAACTGTTCCGAACGCTGGAGCCGGCGCCGGGAGCTCGTGATTCGCCCCGCCACCTCATGACATCAATGTTTGTTCCAAACGCTGAGCAGCAGAGTACCCCTTTAAAAATTTCCAAGGAAAGACATACTACAGTGTATATGTGAACATGGATGAAGAAAATACCCTCTTGTGTCTATATTAGGAGGCTGCCTTGTGTTGGACCTGGAGATTTGTTGAAGTCTCATACTTAGATGCTTTTCCAATCTTCAAAAAAAAATAGTTTTACATGTGATACTAACATCTACTGGATGACGTTTGTTTGTTTTCTTGGATATGCTTTAAGTTGTCTATTTGTAGAATACATTGTGTGCTCCATTGAGGAGAGGCATTAATATGAAAGATTAATTCTGAGTGCAGTATTGTTGGGGTTTTAAAGGACAAATAAATGAATGAATTATTTATTTATACACTGCATATGTATCCTCTATATCAGGGAACACAGCCCTGATCACCCAGACCCAGCAGCTCATTTGACTATTGTCCTTGTAGTCATGTGATCACCAGGACCAATAGAGGTAGCAATGCTGGCATCTGACATCTGGGCACCCAATCGGGGCTGCATGATCCTCCATGCAGCTACTGTTCTACTCTGTTTATAAGTTAATGCAGAATGAAGCCCTTTAATGACAACCATACATGTATAAATAGTTGTGAGGGGTTAAAGAGGATTTGTCAGCTCTCATGACAGTTTCATAGCTATGGTAGCACAAAGAGTAACAATCTATTTACTTTGTGCATGGCTGCTGTACTTATTTTGACTGGCTGTGTGAAAAGTCAAATAGTTGTGTCTGGGGCACTGAAGTGACATCTGCTGTATCGCCTCTTCCCATTCCTTGTCATTACCTTCTCCCAGTCCTTATGAAATCATATGCAGGGGCTGTTCTTCCAGAACGCAGCGGTGAATCAGATGAAGCTACTTCAGCAAGACTTGGAAAGGAGCGGAGGTCAAGTCAAAAGCTCTCTTTAAATATTGTGGCCACGGACAAAGTAAAGGTACCATTACACTCTGTACAACAATTGCTATAAAACTTTTTCAACAGTTTTATAAGTATTTTCCTATTGGCAGATTCCCTTTAACCCCTTAAGGACTGAGCCCTTTTTCACCTTAAGGACTGAGCCCTTTTTTGCAATTCTGACCACTGTCACTTCATGCATTAATAACTCTGGGATGCTTTTACCGTTTATTCTGATTCCGAGAATGTTTTTTTTTGTGATATAGTGTACTTTAATATAGTGGTAAATTTTCATCGTTACTTGTATCCTTTCTTGGTGAAAAATCCAAAAATTTCATGAAAATTTTGAAAATTTTGAATTTTTCTAACTTTGAAACTCTCTGCTTGTAAGGAAAATGGATATTCCAAATAAATTATATATTGATTCACATATTAAATATGTCTACTTTATGTTGACATGTTTTTACTTTTTGAAGACATCAGAGGGCTTCAAAGTATAGCAGCAATTTTCCAATTTTTAACAAAAATTTTAAAATCAGTATTTTTTTGGGACCAGTTCAGTTTGAAGTAGATTTGAGGGGCTTTCATGTTAGAAATACCCCATAAATTGCCCCATTATAAAAACGAAACCCCTCAAAGTATTCAAAATGACACTCAGGAAGTTTGCTAACCCTTTTGGTTTTTCACAGGAATAGCAGCAAAGTGTAGGAGAAAGTTCAAATTCTTCATTTTTTACATTTACATTTGTTCTTGTAGAGACATTTTTTGAATTTTCAAAGGGGGTAAAAGGAGAGAAATCCCCTCCCCCCCCCCCAAAAAAAAAAAAAATTGTGACCCCATTTCTCTCGAGTAAGGAGATACCTCATATGTGGATGTAAAGGGCTCCATGGGTGCACTAGAGGGCTCAGGAGGGAAGGAGCGACAATAGGACTTTGGAGAGGGAATTTTGATGAAATGGTTTTTGGGGGGCATGTTGCATTTAGGAAGCCCTTGTGGTGCCAGAACAGCAAAAAAAAAAAAAAAAAAACATGGCATACTATTTGGGAAACTACACCCCTCAAAGAATGTAACAAGGGGTACAGTGAGCCTTAACACCACAGGTGTTTGACGACTTTTCGTTAAAGTCAGATGTGTAAATGAAAAAAAAAAAATTTCACTAAAATGCTGTTTTTCCCCAAATTTCACAATCTTACAAGGGGTAATAGGAGAAAATGCCCCCCAAAATTTGTAACCCCATTTCTTCGGAGTATGGAAATACCCCATATGTGGACGTCAAGTGCTCTGCTGACGCACCACAATGATCAGAAAAGAGGGAGCCACATTTGGCTTTTGGAAAGCAAATTTTGCTGAAATGGTTTTTGGGGGGCATGTCACATTTAGGAAGCCCCTATGGTGCCAGAACATGAAAAAAAAAACACATGACATACTATTTTGGAAACTACACCCCTCGAGGAATGTAACAAGATGTGCAGTGAGCCTCAACACCCCACAGGCGTTTTCGTTAGAGTCAGATGTGTAAATGAAAAAAAAAATTTTCACTAAAATGCTGGTTTTCACCCAAATTTTTTCAATTTTGCCCCCAAAATTTTTAACCCCATTTCTTCTGAGTATGAAAATACCCCATGTGTGGACGTCAAGTGCTCCGCTGCCGCACTACAATGCTCAGAAGACAAGGAGCACTATTGGGCTTTTACAAAGTCCCCCATGGTGCCAGAACAGTGGACCGGGGGGGGGGGGTTAGAAACCACTGCACAGTAATCTCCATACTGGGGCCCTCCAGATGTTGCAAAACTACAAATCTTAGTAGTAGCTGTCTGGGCATGCTGGAAATTATAGTTTGGCAAAATCTGGAGGGCTACAGTTTAGAGACCACTGTATAGTGGTCTCTATACTGTAGCCCTCCACATGTTGCTAGGCAGCTCACCGGCTTCCGCAGTCACCAGGGAGCCAGCCGCACAACACCGCCGCCTGCTGCTGCCACCGCCGATCGGCACTGCCACCGCTGGTGAGTGGCCGCCTGTCACAGGACAGTTCCCCCGTTCTGCCCGGACTATTGTGCTTGGGCAGAACGGGGGAACCAAACTTTAAACCCCCGCCCCCTGATCTGCTATTGGTCGGTCGCTTCTGACCGACCAATAGCAGGGAAAGGAGGGGTGGCACCCCTGCACCTCACTCCTATCCCTTCAAGGGGATCGTGGGGGTCTTGGACAGCCCTGATCCCCCTTACTTTCCGGGTCACCAGAGACCCATATGACCCGTAATTGCCGCAGATCGCCGGTCTGAATTGACTCAGGACCCCCCTCGGCAATGTGCCGGGATGCTTGCTTAATGATTTCAGCGGGCATCCCGGTCCGGTCCCCGACCAGCTAGTGGCGGGGACAGAAATTCCCAAGGGCGTACCTGTATGCCCTCAGTCCTTAAGGACTCTGAAACGGGGGCTTATGGGTACGCCCTTCATTCTTAAGGGGTTAAATATAGTTCACCTATGATAGTTAAAGTGTTTTATTCCAAGGTTATAATTTATTTCAGAGCATAACTATGAATATATATAGTATTTTCATAGTGCATCTTTTTTGTAGTTAATTGCATTATCTAGATGGGATGTGGAAGGCCATGCGCTTACACTCAGGGGTGTCACTATAGGGGGTGTACCCAGGCCCTGGCATTGGAGACAAGAAGCTACAAGTTACCCCCCTATTTACTATTTATCAGTGTATTGGCTTATTTGCAATTTTTTTTTACCATTTTGCAGTTGTATGCTATAATAATTTGCTTCAACATAAACAATTTTGTTACTGACAGGCATAAGATATTAACTTAAAAATGTTAAGAAAATATAAATATGAAATAAAATTATACACTTAGGAATATATATTACAACATAAAGTTTCTTGTTTTATTATCTAGGTTTCTTTGATGAAATATTAAACCAATCAAATCATTATCATTCATTACGTCTAAGTCAAAACCTGAAATGTTGTGCACAGTGAAAGAGGAAAAACAAAATAATTCCTTCTACTCTCACATTAACTATACTATATTGAGGATATGTCTGGAATGTCCACACTAGCTTGGCTTAAAATGTATTTTAGAAAACCCTATATTCAGCCTGAGGCGAACAAGTGTAAGAAAAACAAGATAGAATTCTTCAGGGAGTTAATAATGAAGGCCACACAAAGTAACAGAAAAGCTTCTAAAAATACAGGAATTAAGTGTGTAAACAAATACTATTACAGTTACACTGTAGGGTTTATTCACTGATTTCCATCTTTAACACTACATAAATGGTTAAAGAAAACTATTTGATATAGAATCTTTAAAGATGTCTTATCGTGGGGGGTCTGGCTGCTGGGACCACCGCGATCTCTAGGCCATCACCCCGGCATTCTGAATCCCCCCTTCATTCATGTCTATGGGAGGAGACATGATGACTGTGGTCAAGGGAATTCAAAGTAACTCTGTTGCTGCGTAATTCCGCATGGAAATTCCATTGTGTGAACATAGCCTCACACTAAGAACACCCAGGGTGTGTCTGTTGTAATTTTCATATATGAGATATTTCTTATGGGTTTTCCTACAGTTTTTAGCTTGGCCTTTATTTACTAAGAGTGTAGACTTTTTGTTTTGTTGTTTTTTATTATCCTGACATTTCTTTCCCTATTTACTATTTTGTTGGTTACTAGGGAAATTTTGACGCAATTTTGGCACAAGGATGTTGCAATGGGATTAATATATGCTTGTCAAATATATATATTTTGTAAACAAAAATTTAAGGTAAATAATAAATAAATTATTAACATACATATATACATAGAACACTAACATACAATTAAAAGAGCCATTTCCAAAGTAGCAAAGTTGTTGGAGTTCTGTTCCCGGTAAAAAAGAAAAAACTGCCATTGCTCCCCATGAAAGTCTCTCTTTTTTTTCTGTGACTTCTATGGCCATTCTCATGACAGGTCCCAATGGGCAACAACGGGTCCCAATGGCTCCCTTTTACTGTTATGAGGCCATCGGGTGCCCTTGTTTTTTATGGGAATAGCGGGAGAAAAAGTTTTCTTTCCCACTATCCTCCCCGGCTCCCCTGAAGGCCGTCACACTGCCTTGTCATGACAGCAGTGTGAATGAAGCCTTAATGTGTGAGGTTGAGTGAGACATATGAAACCATGCCCTATTTGTTGGTTTAAAATGGTTAGGTAGGTTTTTTTTTGCACAGTGTTGCAGTAATGTTGCACAATGCATACGGCACAAAAACCCTACAACCCCTACACTAAAAAGCCTTAGTAAATGAGGGCAATTTTCTTATAATGGGGCAACAGAGAGGTGCACATAAAAAAACTACCAAATACACTAAACAACAAACAGACTATTAGTAAATCTGATGGAATGTAAAAGCAAAAACCTATTGCATGGGGATTTTGAAATCTCGACAATCTTGGTAAATTTGAACCAATTTGTTCTTTGGCACATGGCTAAGTCAGTTCACACCAAACTCCTTCTACCAAGTGAAACAGACAACTGTGAGAAAATAACACAATGGATTTCATCTGCAAAAAAAGCAGTTGTGATGTTTTGCCAGCCCTTGCAATAACTATCCAAATGTTGACTGAAAAGAGGAAATCCATAGGGTTTTATATATGCAGTGTTTACAAGTAACAAGGATCAGAGTTCTAGAATCAGTGAGATCGCAATAATATTATTCAGACACCAAAAAGGAGGGTGAAATGTCTGAAAATAAAAACAATGGCTTAGGAAAAACTCAAGGACATTATAAAAGAAATTTCCTTACTTGCCTTTTCTGGTCTCCTTTTAATATTCAGTTCCATAGAACACAATGGAAAAGCAGCGGGTATTTCCCATTCCAAAAGATTACTGGAATCAAATTTCCCAATAGTAGTTACTGTTGTTTGTGAGTAGGGCGTACTGTACTTTAGATACACAAATGTAAGAAACAGAAATGTAAGCTACACCAATGTAAGAAAAAACACCCCCACAGCATTATGCTGCCACCATTATGCTTCACTGTAGTAATAGTTTTGGGCAGGTGATGAGCAGTGCCTGGATTCCTACATACATGACACTTAGAATTGATGCCAAAAAGTTCAATCCTGGTTTCATAAGATCAGATAATCTTGTTTCTCACAGTCTGAAAGTTGTTTAGGTGCTTTTTCTCAGACGATCGCTTATTTTCATCCACTATGCCATAAAGCATAAATTGATGCAGTGCTGCAGTGATGGCTGACATTCTGGAAGTTTCTCCCATCTGCAAACAGGATCTTTGGAGCTCAGCCAGAGTGACTACTACCATGGCTCTTCTCCCACCATTACTTTGGAGGCTACCATGCTCTTGGAAACTTTCAGTACAGCAATAATATTTGTGTATCCTTCCCCAGATCTGTGCCTCCACACAATTCTGTCTCTGAGCTCTACAGGCAGTTATTTCTACCTCACAGCTTAGTTGTTGCTTTGTTGCTTTGATATGCATTATCAGCTATGAGATCAGGGTGTATAGTCAGGGTTGTGTGTTTCCAGATCATCCAATCAACTGAATTTACCACAGGTGACTCCAATCAAGGTGGAGAAACATCTCAGGGAAATGGAGGCCCCAGAGCAAAGAGTGTCAGAGCAAAGAGTAAGATGTCCAATTAAAATTTGCTGCCACATACACATTGGCCATCATTTACTATTGCAAACCCGACATGTTTTGTCGGGGTGTGCGCCAGATTCTGTCGCATTGCGCCAGAAATTCTGTCTACGCCAGAGTTTGTGCCAGAATTGGAAAAAAAAAAACAACTAACTCTCCATTTTGCTAAGAAAACCCAAAAAAGGGTCGTAACTGCTGGGAAAAGGGTCGTGGTCTCCAAAAGGGGTGTGTTCCCAACATTTTCACAAAAACCCAACATACTTACTAAGGTTTCCACATAAAATGTGGTGGATTTAAGCTGAGGAAAATCAGACAGATCAGAGCATGTGTAAAAAAAAAAAAAAGCTAAATGTAGGGAAAGTGGAAAATGTAGGGAAACCGTAAATACAGTGGAAAATAAATTGTAGGGAATTAAAACCCACAAAGAAACCTACACAACACTCTTTGTAAATCAGGGCCATTATTTTAATAAGAAGACAGCCATTTTATCAGTATGTTGTCTGGCTAAGAGAAGAATTATATATATATATATAGTATATAGGTAAAATCCCATATAAACGTACTTGTTATCTTGGTTACATATAAAAACATAGAATGTGTCGGTACATAAGAGTCATTCGACCCATCTAGTCCTTCAGATAGGGGATAAGTTTAGAGCACTATAGATCTCCTTTAAAGGTGGCCATACAACCTCAATAGCTGTAGGTCAAACATTTACTTCATCATTTTAACTGCCTAATGTTTATTTGTTCTCACTGGAGTGAGGAGGGGTAAGCTGCAGTAAGATAGTTCTTGCCCCGACTTCTCTCTCTGCAAACCTAACGGTAGGTGATTTGAGCAGCTGACTGTCTAAAGTGTATGGAGGCCTCCTGACTCCTCCCTGACAGGTGATACCTGGGTAACATCAGGAGGCCCTCATATATTTTAGACACTCAGCCAGCACCATCAAAGATGGCTGGTTCGGACACGTTTTGACTGAAGTGTATGAGGGCTTTTATGCAATCTCAATTGGGTGCTTACAAAAAAAATATTACAGTATTTAGCTTACTGTCCAATAGTATATCGTAGTACACCTCCATGGAAATTAGCAGTAGGTCTAAGCCAGGGTTTTCCAAACAGTGTGCCTCCAGCTGTTGCAAAACTACAACACCCAGCATTGTCCGGGCATGGGACTAGGAGTTGTAGTTTTGTAACAGCTGGAAGCACACTGTTTGGAAAACACTAGTCTAAGCTTTGAAATTAGTTCACTATATGGGTATGGTCACACATTGCGTATACACAGCATACTTCAAGGTGTGCAAAATCTGCTGCGCAGCAGGAAATATGCTGCGTATTCTCCTATGAGCAGACACACAGGGCTTCCCAGCGAGGTTTGGAGACGGGCCCATGTGTCACGGTCATGTGTGTGTCTGCTGTGCGTCAGAAAATACATGACGTATTTCCCGATGCGCAGCAGATTTTGTGTAGCAGGAAATATGCTGTGTAAATACTATGTGTGACCTTACCCTAAGACATTATTTTGTATAATTTTGAAAAATTCTGTTCTGCCGTGTTATTATTATTACGACAATGATAATTGGGTTGTAAGCCTAGTTCACATACATGGGGGAGATTTATCAAAACGTGTCCAGAGTAAAAGTTGCTGAGTTGCCCATAGCAACCAATCAGATAACTTCTTTCATTTTTAAAAAGGCCCCTGAAAAATGAAAGAAGAAGTCTGATTGGTTGCTATGGGCAACTCAGCAACTTTTACTCTGGACACCTTTTGATGAATCTCCCCCTGTACAATATGCACACATTGGGGGAGATTTATCAAAACCTGTCCAAAAGAAAAGTTGCTGAGTTGCCCATAGCAACCAATCAGATTGCTTCTTTCATTTTTCAGGGGCCTTTTCAAAAATGAAAGAAGCTATCTGATTGGTTGCTATGGGCAACTCAGCAACTTTTATTGTGGACAGGTTTTGATAAATCTCCCCTATTCTGTACAAATTCCTAACAAATCAGCCTTTTCCACAATAATCATATTTTGGTGACAACGAAGTAAAAGAGAACATAAGAGATTATTAGGCAGAGCTATACAAATGGCACTGCCCTGCTGGAAGTCAACCGAAACCACCACCCAGGAATGATATTAGTCAGTGACTGTCACAGCGACTGCTTTGTGAGTTCTATTGAAGTATCATAAGCCTATCTGTGTGCAGACATTCTTGTGTGTCATGCATTTGAAAAAGGACCCTGTTTATAAGATAGTCTTTCAGCAATACAAGTTTTACATAAAACACAAGGCCGACAAACACTAAAAGTAACAAAAAAAGGCACAGAGTAAATTACTCTAGAACAGGGACACCACTTCTATCAGACATAGATATGAATGGAAAACAGCAGATTCTTGGTGTAACGGTGGTATGTAACACAAGGATCAGCAGCTATTCAATTCTTCCTCTCAGATTAGGGAAGCACAACAACACCATGAATAGGTCACTCCTTACTTACTAATCCTTTGCCACACAGGCTCATTGTAAGGTTTATACTCACTTCAAATGGGGAATATTCTTCTCTCAGGAACAACTGAAATTGCCCAAAGTCTGAAAAAGGCTCCATGGCAACTCCGGCATGGCTTTTCATTTACTTGGAAGGATTTGTGATGTGCAGGACCCACAGAGGATCTTTTTTCTTTTCACTGGGATTACTTCCTCTGCAAAGAAAAGAGCAGCTAGAATATGCAATTGACTATTCTTACTGAATATATTAGGAACTTCTCATATGGTCGAAGGATCAATCTGTATGGCTGGTTCTGGGAAGGGCACACAGAGTATATCTGGAGACAACCTGGGAATTCTGGACTTTAAGATGCAAGTAAATATGGCCGGAAACGCAAACAAATATGCAAATTTATATTTGGAACAATGACCTGTAAACATGGGATACATGGGGAAATTATTGTACAAATGAACATCACAATGTAATATAGTTTATTTAGTATTGGTAAAATTCTGTGAATTTAGTTTATGTTGTACAAATATGCCTTTTTATTATAAATATGTTTAACTGTACCAACAGGTCCATTAGCACCCCATATCTCAAGCATAAGAGGAGAGCAAAACAATAGGCTAAAGCTTCAGTTGTATGCATTTGCCTCTGTTTAAAAACCCGTATTCAAATAGGGCAATATGTTTTGCCACAGTTGTGGAAAAATGGTGTTGTGACCCCCAATAGGACACTACTCAACTTTTAAGGTTGTGTAAAAGACACAATCACTTTGTAAGCATGAGAAAGATGCTGCAGCCTCCCAGGTGTTGGGTCTGGAGCAAGCAGCCTACGTATAACAGAGGATCTGTAGTCCATAAGTCTTTGGTTTATTATCTTACTTTGGGAAATATATCCTAGTTGACGGTTGTAAAGTCTGCATTGGCCATCTAAAAAATATTGCAGTCTTCAGAACTATCAACCAGGTTTTATCCGCCCGACATACAAGTAGTAAAAGATGCTATCATGAATCTATCTAAAAAAACTCAGAGATTGTAATTAGAAGAGTGAACAAGGGGGAAGGGTAGTTGTTTAAGATTGCCACATATTCATATTGAGGCAGCATTGAGAATTTTATCCGATAAAAGAATATAATACCACATCAAGCAAGTTTCTACTCCAGAACACCTACAAGTATGTTTGGATACGATTATTGCAGCCTTTCACAAAAGTACATTCTAAAACTGGACTGCTACCTAAAGGATACTCCCAGTTTCATTGAAATTTTAAAAGAATTTAATTAAGAACCGGGATACTTATGGGCCACCCTCAACTCTTTATTCCAATATATCCCACGATGTTGGTGTGCTGGGGATCAAATTGATACTTGAATCTGACAACACAATGTCAGAGGCACAAAAATGATTTACCCCTTCAGGACGGAGCCCATTTTGGCCTTAAGGACCGGAGCGTTTTTTGCACATCTGACCACTGTCACTTTAAACATTAATAACTCTGGAATGCTTTTAGTTATCATTCTGATTCCGAGATTGTTTTTTCGTGACATATTCTACTTTAACATAGTGGTACATTTTTGTCGATACTTGCATCCTTTCTTGGTGAAAAATCCGTAAATTTGATGAAAAATTTGAAAATTTAGCATTTTTCTAACTTTGAAGCTCTCTGCTTGTAAGGAAAATGGATATTACGAATACATTTTTTTTGGTTCACATATACAATATGTCTACTTTATGTTTGCATCATAAAATTGATGTGTTTTTACTTTTGGAAGACACCAGAGGGCTTCAACAGTCAGCAGCAATTTTCCGATTTTTCACAAAATTTTCAAACTCAGTATTTTTCAGGGACCAGTTCAGGTTTGAAGTGGATTTGAAGGGTCTTCATATTAGAAATACCCCATAAATGACCCCATTATAAAAACTACACCCCCCAAAGTATTCAAAATGACATTCAGTCAGCGTTTTAACCCTTTAGGTGTTTCACACGAATAGCAGCAAAGTGAAGGAGAAAATTCACAATCTTCATTTTTTACACTCACATGTTCTTGTAGACCCAATTTTTTAATTTTTTACAAGGGGTAAAAGGACAAAATTTTTACTTGTATTTGTAGCCCAATTTTTCTCGAGTAAGGACATACCTCATATGTCTATGTAAAGTGTTCGGCGGGCGCAGTAGAGGGCTCAGAAGGGAAGGAGCGACAAGGGGATTTTGGAGAGTACGTTTTTCTGAAATGGTTTTTGGGGGGCATGTTACCTTTAGGAAGCCCTTATGGTGCCAGAACAGCAAAAAAAAAACACATGGCATACCATATTGGAAACTAGACCCCTCGGGGAATGTAACATGGGATAAAGTGAACCTTAATACCCCACAGGTGTTTCACGACTTTTGCAAATGTAAAAAAAAAAAAAATTTACCTAAAATGCTTGTTTTCCCCAAATTTTTTTATTTTTAAAAAGGGTAATAGCAGAAAATACCCCTAAAAATTTGAAGCCCAATTTCTCCCGATTCAGAAAACACCCCATATGGGGGTGAAAAGTGCTCTGCTGGCGCACTACAGGTCTCGGAAGAGAAGGAGTCACATTTGGCTTTTTGAACGCAAATTTTTCTCTGGGGGCATGCCGCATTTAGGAAGCCCCTATGGTACCAGGATAGCAAAAAAAAACCACATGGCATACCATTTTGGAAACTAGACCCCTCGGGGAACGTAACAAGGGGTTAAGTGAACCTTTATACCCCACAGGTGTTTCACGACTTTTGCATATGTAAAAAAAAATTTTTTTTTGACCTAAAATGCTTGTTTTCCCAAAAATTTTACATTTTTAAAAAGGGTAAAAGCAGAAAATACCCCCCAAAATTTGTAACACAATTTCTCCCGAGTATGGCGATACCCCATATGTGACCCTAAACTGTTGCCTTGAAATACGACAGGGCTCCAAAGTGAGAGCGCCATGCGCATTTGAGGCCTAAATTAGGGATTGCATAGGGGTGGACATAGGGGTATTCTACGCCAGTGATTCCCAAACAGGGTGCCTCCAGCTGTTGCAAAACTCCAAGCATGCCTGGACAGTCAACGGCTGTCCGACAATACTGGGAGTTGTTTTGCAACAGCTGGAGGCTCCTTTCTGGAAACAGTGGCGTACCAGACGTTTTTCATTTTTATTGGGGAGGGGAGGGGGGCTGTGTAGGGGTATGTGTATATGTAGTGTTTTTTACTTTTTATTTTATTTTTTGTGGTAGTGTAGTGTAGTGTTTTTAGGGTACAGTCACACGGCGGGAGTTCACAGTAGTTTCTCGCTGGCAATTTGAGCTGCAGCAGAAAGTTTGCGGCAGCTCAAATTTGCAGCCAGATACTTACTGTAATCCTCCGCCCATGTGAGTGTACCCTGTACGTTCACATTGGGGGGGACATCCAGCTGTTGCATAACTACAACTCCCAGCATGCCCGTTGGCTGTCGGTGACTGCTGAGAGTTGCAGTTTTGCAACAACTGTAGGCACACTGGTTATGTATCACTGAGTTTGTGACCTAACTCAGTGTTTCGCAACCAGTGTGCCTCCAGCTGTTGCAAAACTACAACTCCCAGCATGTACGGTGCATGGTGTACGGTGACTGCTGAGAGTTGTAGTTTGCAACAGCTGGAGGCACACCGGTCGTGAAACACTGAGTTAGGTAAAAAAAAACTCTGAGTTTCACAACCAGTGTGCCTTCAGCTGTTGCAAAACTACAACTCTCAGCAGTCACCGACAGCCAACGGGCATGCTGGGAGTTGTAGTTATGCAACCAGCAGATGCACCACTACAACTCCCAGCATGCACTTTAGCTGTTTGTGCAAGCTGGGAGTTGTAGTTAGACAACAGCTGAAGGTACACTTTTCCATAGAAAGAATGTGCCTCCAGCTGTTGCAAAACCATAAGTCCCAGCATGCCCATAAGGGAATGCTGGGAGTTGTGGTGGTCTGCCTCCTGCTGTTGCATAACTACAGCTCCCAGCATGCCCTTTTTGCATGCTGGGAGCTGTTGCTAAGCAACAGCAGGAGGCTGTCACTCACCTCCAACGATCCAGACGCTGCAGGTCAGTCCCGCCGCCGCAGCTGCTCCTGGGGCCCCGATCCCAACAGGGGCGCCGGGGATCGGGGTCCCCAGCACCCGGGGTGCACGTCCCGCACCCGCTCACGTCCTCCAGAAGAGGGGCGGAGCGGGTGCGGGAGTGACACCCTCAGCAGGCGCCCTGATTGGTCGGCCGGTAATCCGGCCGACGAATCAGGGCGATCGTGAGGTGGCACCAGTGCCACCTCACCCCTGCAGGCTCTGGCTGTTCGGGGCCGTCAGAGACGGCCCCGAACAGCCAGTAATTCCGGGTCACCGGGTCACTGGAGACCCGATTGACCCGGAATCGCCGCAGATCGCTGGACTGAATTGTCCAGCGATCTGCGGCGATCGCCGACATGGGGGGGCATAATGACCCCCCTGGGCGATATGCCGGGATGCCTGCTGAACGATTTCAGCAGGCATCCGGTTCCGGTCCCCAACCGTCTAGCGGTGGGGGCCGGAATTCCCACGGGCGTATGGATACGCCCTCGGTCCTTAAGGACTCGGGATTCAGGGCGTATCCATACGCCCTATGTCCTGAAGAGGTTAATCACCAACAGTCTCATGTTCATTCGGCGACATTACTATTTTCTATTTGAATCTCAGATATGTCTCCAGATTATAAGTAGGGTCATGGGGACAAGATTTGCCCCAGCTTTCACCAATCTATACATGGGCACCTACAAAACAGAGAACATCTATAAAAAAAATTCAGTGGACAAAAAATATTATTGTACATAGACAATCTACTGTTTATCTGGAATGGATCTGAGGAGGAATTTCACGTTTTACAGGCCACCTTAAACACAACGGCTTATATCAATGTATTCAGAAAATTTGCAGAAACTTGCATGGAGTACCTGGACTCAGACCTCTAAAAGATACCATCGTCATTCAGAGCTCTCAAAGATACCATTGTCACTTTTTTCAAAAAAAAAAGTCAATTGCAACCGTCTTCTAGAATATATCAATGTATCTGGAAAATGCCCTGCAACTTGCATGGAGTACCCAGACAGTACGACAGTTCCATAGACTAAGCAGAAACTGCACAAAAATCTCTGATTATACCTCAAAAAGTAAGATAATAATAAAAAAAAGACTAATGGACATAGGCTATCCTAGAAACATCCTAGAAATATAAGTAAAAATAACATAAAGAGCACTGCAAATAAAAACAGAAAAGAAGACTCAGCGATAATAACAATTAGTGTTGCTCGCGAATATTCGCAATGTGAATTTTATTCGCGAATATCGCATATGCTAATTTTTGCATATGTGAATTTTCGCTTATGCTAATTTTTGTATATAGTAATTTTTACATATGCTAATTTTCGCATACGCAAATTTTCGCATATGCGAAAATAAAACGTGAATATTATGAATAGGCGAATTTAGCGAATATATGACGAATATTCGTCCATATATTCGCGAAATATCGCAAATTCGAATATGGCCTATGCCGCTCAACACTAATAACAAGAAGTGTACAAACACAATTGTATTACAAATTATAATTCTTTCCAAAATATCATCATCAGTATTTTGGACAAACATTGGAAAAGGTATACTGGAGAAAGCAAGGTTAACCTACAGCAGAGCACTTACCCCAAAAAAAGTCATAGTCCTCAGTGTTCTAATATAATTTCCCTTTATTTGTTTAGGTATTTCTCAGTTTAGGTGTGTATGCACAGACTAGGATGTTCTGAGCAGTTTGCTATTCTCCCAGGATAGGGAATAGTTAATGCTCTGAACCAATGAGAACTCTGTTAGAGTTATTTATACCAGAGTTCTCCTGCATTCTCTGCTGGTTATTTGTGCAATACACTTCTATGTCTGTTTTATGGGGCACCTTGCTTTTGTTTGTCTAGTATTTATCTGAGTTTTAGCCATGCTTATGCCTGTTTTGATATTGTTTTTAGTCTGCTTGATTTTATTGGACATCTGTCGGTTTTTAGGATAATGTATGTCTGTTCTGCTTAGTCTGTGTTCAAACTGTGTTAGTCTAGTGTTACCTGTGCTCTGTATGTTATTAGTCCTGTTTGGTATCCTGGAGTCTATTCAGACTCAATCAGGTTTTAGTCTAGTGTGTAATAATTCCTGTTTGGTAACCTGGAGTCTATTCAGACTCATCCAGTTCTAGTCTAGTGTTTCCTGTTTTATATTTCTGTTTCCTTCTAGGTCAGCATCCTGATGACGCGGTGGAGTGTGCCTGCTGGCTAGTACTCTATTAGGCTTTATTATGCTGTCTTCTCCTTATGTGGAGTGGGTGTCTAGTTTGTTTCTGTTCTGTGTCCCAGTGTGAACAGTGGTCTTTGTTCCTCATCAGTTTGGCGTTTTTGCATTCAGTTCTTCCATTCATCCCCTGCATCTCTTGGATTCGGCTGTATACTTATGCATACCTAAACTTGTTCATTTTTGCCATTTATCTGGATTCCTGTTTATGAACTGTTTGTTAATACACTACATCCTGCCCTGTTTGTGAGTTTATATTCTTTCTGGTATATCTGGTTGTCTGGTTGTTTTTCACGTTCAGTTTATGCCACTGTACTTTAGCGCAGGGAGGGACCGGCTCCATGTTGTTGATCCCCCGTTTAGGGTGGATGGGCAAGTAGGCAGAGAGAGTGTATATAGGGAAAGCTTAGGGCTCACTCTCCCTGTCCATCCCCGGTCATGACACCTAAATTAAAACAAAGGATCAAAGCCCACCATGAACTTCCAACTAAGATGCTTATGTTGTAATATGAAGACCTGCAAGTGCTGTTTAAACATCAAGAATGGGGCAAATAATTTTGCCTGTCAGGTAATGGGAGAGCCCTTTCCTATATATAGCTATGTTATCTATCACTTATAATGTGAACGCAATGTAGAGTACATTGAAAGGACCATGGAGCAACATTCAGGATGAACATAGATACAATGTGAGTCGGGTTTTCATGAACCATAGCAGGAGTAATGTATGAAAATGATTTTTCTGCATTCTTCCTCACAGCCATAGAACACATATCAGCAGATGTATAGAACAGATTTATTAAAGACGACGGGAGTCGTATGGCATGTGTATATGGTTTATCCAATAAACTTATGTAAGTTAATGGAATTACCACTCTTGCCTCGGTTACACCTGGAACCTTGAATTTTCATCCCATCCACCTACTAGGCTTGTCGCAGTAATGTGGAATGCACTGATGTTATTGCATCTACATGTGCTGTGACACTGCCATTGCTGCCACAGACTGGAGGAGGCCTGCACCCTGAATAGCTCCATTCATTGTGGGAAAGCGTTTAGGTGAGTATTTTTTTTTTTTCTTGAGGGGGAGTATTTACTGGGTGTATGCACTAAGGGGCATTATTACTTTGTGTGGAATACACCTTCAAAGAGGCACTGTCATTGTTAAAAACTTTTCATAAATTGCAGGACTCATTATAATATGACATTTCACAATATACACCTGTTAAAAATTTTTTTTAATTTTCACCTGAAATTCAAGCTCAAAATAGCCACCACTAGGGGTCACCTGTCTTTTAGCCAGACAGACTAGTCTAGATTTTACAGCATACTGGATACCGGCCGTAAGGAAAGCATACCGGTATCCAGTATAGGCGATTTCTATTGAGTGTATGCAAAACTACAGATAAAGGATGTGTGGACATGCTGGGAGCTGTAGTTTTACAACAGCTGGAGGCAACACTGCTCTAACACAGTTATTTACAAACATTGCAGCTTCAGTTGTTACTAAACTACAACTCCCAGCATGCTGAAATAGTAAAAGCTTTCTCGGACTCCTGAATGACAAAGAAGTTGATCAGACATTCAAGAGTCTGTGAAAGATGAATGACACACATAGTGACAGCTATGCTGATTAGCATCCAGATTTACTAAGAGAAGATAAAACAGATAGAACATGTATTCATAAAAATGCTGTACTTTTATCTAAAAAATCCTTGCACTAATTTTTATAAAGATCTATTCTTATATTTACACATTTTATCCTGTTATGAATTCACCATAATGTCTTCTGATTACTGCAGGCAAGCTCCAAGTATCTTCCTCTGACACATGACACAGCATAAAACCAGAGAGGAAAGGGTTGCAGAGTAGAGAGTACTGATTGGCTGACTGCACAGGCTTGCTCCTGTGAGGGAGACAGACTGACACGCCCCCTCCAGCTTGCACAATGAAAAAGTAACTCACCAGCAGATAAATGCTTATATCTCTGGATATATAGGTCCGAGACACATAAAAATTATATGCACATGATCAGGATTGGGTCCTGAGTAACATATCACTTTTTTTTTGCACTATGACAGGTACGCTTTAAGGTCACAATAAACATTAGACATAGGTTGGCCAAAGCAGCTAATTTTGGCAAGACTGAATGACAATCTATTGTGATTCTTCCCCAAAAGGTGATGTCAGGGTAGAGAAGAATTAGGCATATTGAATTTGAATGACCTGATCTTTATGTTCTTTAAAAGATAAGCTGCTGCCAGAGGTGTCTGGAAACAGCTTTTTCCCCTTTCTCTTTTTAGAGCACATAAAAGTACAGCAGAGCGTTCATGTGAATGAAAGGACTGGAGAAGATAGTTGTCAATTGAACAAGCGTTCAGACGATATCTATCAAAAGTGTTTGACTAGGTTTAGCGTTAACCTGCAAGCACATACGGTCTGGACAGCATGATTAAACATAATTCATAACTGGGGTGCAGTGTAGGGTACATGAACATCTGCTGCTAGGTTTCACCACAAACTACAGCTCATCACTGGGGGTTCTAGCAGGAATTATCAGTGGATTCCTTTTACTGTACAATAGGAGCCAGTGTACTAGGCACAAATCAATTTGTACTTGTTAAAAGGATCCTTCAGACTGCCAATAATTGTCAGTAAACAGCCACATCACTGGATTGTCTGTGCAGCCATTCACTTCCACCATTGTCTGAAGCACATCCCTTCTGTACACGCTGAGATGTGAGGTGGCAAGCAACTTATGGGTCTACATGATCTCAGCGATCTGATTCGTCAACTGACCTCCGTGGATTTCTCATCAGTCAGCCTGTTTGGCCAATAGTCACCCTGTGTAAATGGTCTCTAACAAAAAACAAAAAAAAATTTGGAGCTCCACTCAACAGGATAACAAAGAGGAAGAATCTGACTAAAGATATGCTATATATTATCCCCATTTCCCACCCAACAAAGAACAGAACCTGATGAAATACTAATTATATTAAACAATACTAACAGGAACCATGTAATGGCGTCATGTCTTTTCTGAACACCAGCACATTGTATAGTTTGATTAACCTTTTGTTTTCCTTCAGGAAGTTATAGTCTGTATCCTAGATAAAAAATCATGATAAAGTATCCCCCGTCAGCTAGGAGATGATAGGATACATCAGATATGGTTCTTGTGCACCTGATATCTTCTAGAACATGATGGTGCACAGTAACTCTTGAAGATATACGGTTCTTCCAAATCACGATAAAAAGGAGCACAGATAACTCTTTGTTTGAGAACAGTTTTCTCATTAAACTCACATTTTCACGGTTCACCAGAATAACCAAGGTCTGTCTACTGCTTCTTCTGTTGAACAGTTTTATTCCATTAAAGATAACATAAACTGCCTGAACAATTGCAGCATTGTGGTGAGCAGAAGTTCAAAGGGTGATCGGACGTCACACAGGAAAAATGTCCGCTTTGAAGAAGAAATAGTAGGGTATAGCAGTGAAGGTTAATAGCATTGTGCTTTAAAAAAATGGATAACACAAAGCGGCTATATAGTTTCACAGCAGGGATAGATTGGGATGTGGTTTGTGTAAAATAATAGAATATGAATATTATTGTTATATTACAGTCTGTGTACATTTGTGTCTTTCCTACTATTTGAACTTCCTGTACAGTATTTTATGTTGTTCCATTTTTACATTTCTCATCATGAAAAGCAAAATAATGATGCTTCCTTTACTGGAAAGAAACAGGAAAAAGAAAAAAAAATAATGTGGGAAATTGCTCTGGTAAATGTGTTTGCTGTGCTGGATACAACACTAAGCAGTTCTGATATGACATGTGATCTAGAACAAATAGGTCAGGAATTAAGGCTGAAATAGACCTATATTTCCTGCCTGTGGGACGCATGCATTAACCTATTTTCATCAGTTCAGATGGCTTTTCTGCACTGGCAAATCCAGGAGACAGAGAGTGGGCAAAAAGTGGAAGTTTTTATCCTGGTGTATTATTTAAACCAGGATTTAGTGTCTGCCATTTTGAAAATTTGTTTAAAAGTTGCACATAAGGTCGTACAACCCACCCCTCAAAAGCCACTTTCTTACTGGCGTGGGCTGTGGGAAGAATTTAGCATAGGATGAGAAATTCCATAGGATGTGCTGCATCCCAGTCATGCATCACTCTAATGATGAAAGTCCTGCTCTGTAGTAGCTGTGCCCATGTCTATACAGACTCGGGTACAGTTCAGCTGAGCAGAAGGTATACATTGCCAGGAAACTCTTTGGGGGATAGACATTCGTATAGACATTGTTGGATAGTGTATTCCACTAGTGGTCTGATCGCTCTGTGTCGGCCCAGACTGAAGGATTTAACTAGTGATGCTAAGCATTGTTAGGTAACACCTTCTGGGTTATATAGAATACAGCCATGTATGTAGATGCTTGAATACTGTATACCAGGGGTCTCAAACTCAAATTATCTGGGGGCCACTGGAGGTAGCGGCTGGGTGAGGCTGGGATGCATGCGCCCCTCACATATAATGCCCCCTTCATGCACCCCTCACATCATGCGCCCCTCACATATAATGCCCCCATCATGCACCCTTCACATATAATGTCCCCATCATGCGCCCATCATATATAATGCCCTCATCATGCTCTGAATTTACCCCTGCCACACACTGCGTCCTATAAATATAATAATACCACACACTGCGTCCTATGAATATAAAACTGTCACACACTGAGCCCTCTGACTTTATACACATTACAATGCATCACGGCTTCACCCCCTTCCCCTCCATTACTGTTCCTCATGCCTGCATCCTCTCTTCCTATCTAATACAGTTCCTAATGCCTGTACCCCCTCTTCCTTTCCAATACTGATCCTCATGCCTGCACCCTCTCTTCCCCTCCATTACTGTGCCTCCTGCCTGCACCTGCTTCATAACTGTACCTCATGCCTGCATACCTACTTCCCCTCCATTACAGTTCCTCAATCTGGCACTGCCCTCGCACCCTTTCACTGTTCCTTATTCGTACACTCCCTCACCCCCTTCTCTATGTTACTGTTCCCCAGGCCCCATCCACCCTAAAACAACCACTATGTAATGTACCGAGCAGGCTCCTGTTGCTCCATTGCTGCTGTGTTTGCTAACACTGTCTTCCTTCCAGACGTCGCGCCGTCCTCTGCGTGGCGCAGCTAGACTCCACCCACCGACGTACAAGCATGCAAGCGGCAGCAGTCACACCACTACAAGCTCTATTAACACCACTTGCGACCGCGGTCAGTGTTCTGTGATCTGTCATTTACAGTGAGCCGGAAAAAGCGTGTAACGCGAAACGTCGCTCGTATTGTGACCGTGCCTGTTTGTCTATTGCACCTGTTTCATTGAATAAAGATACAGTGGAACTAAGTGAGTAGCCGTTCATTCCTTCTTCACTGTTTGTTCTGTGATTGTGTTCGCAATGGCAGATGCAGTGCAAGCAAGCAACCTGGCAGCCTATGCAGCAGGCCATGCTGTAGCTCCATCCGGCCCTGTGCAACGGGCCGCAAAATTCCATTCTGCGGGCCGCGAGTTTAAGACCCAAAAGAAATCGACAACCCTGATAATTACCCTGGTACCCATCACTACAGGGATACTGTGAAAAGCCAGGCACCAACATGCCCGGACTGCCAAAAATGGCACTCCAAGGCATGGGCAGTAAGAGACTGACATTTTTTAGACTAGAGAGAGCAAAACAGCCAAAAACAATGGTCCTCGCCCACCCTAATAATGTCAGGATGCTGGTTTGGTTGAAATGTATTTATTTAGTTATGAAAAAAATGCATAAGGGTATTTCCTATTTTCTAAATAAGCCAAATACCAACCATCACAGTGTTTATTCTCCCTGTTCTGAGACTTCACTGCATGCATTATTTCCTAAATAAACTATTCCTATGACTTCCCATCCTAATCAGCTGTACACAGGCTCTGCTGTCCATATAAGGGATTACAGTGCAGTTCCATCCAGTGACTCACAAGTGATGTCTTAAAATCATTCACTTTGTCTCCTCCAACCAGCCCTGACTCTTCCAGCTATGACTTTTCTTTGCAGAGTATGTCGCCCAGACATGTTTGGCTTCTTGCTTTTTCTACATCCTCCCTACCTATCTCCACCTTCAACACAAGCCTTCAATCCTGCAGCCCCTCTTAACAGTGCCATCCTTTTAACACTGCCCTCAATACTGTGCTTGCTGTCATCTATGGTAAATTAAGTGGTTTACAAAAATGTTAGGAATCACATAAGCTTTGAAATGGAGGGAAAGTGCTTGAAATGACAGTGACCATTTTTTTTTACAGTATATAGAAATATATATATATATATATATATATATATATATTGTGAGGTTACCACCTCAGGGATAGCTCTGGGATTGTCCTGGACACTGCCACGGGACACATTTCCTCTCAATAATTCAGCAGACAACAGTTCACAAAGCAAGTCCGGCACCTCGCCAGCTTTATTTATACAGGTTGCAGGCAAAAACAAACATAACACAGGAACAAAATAAAATCCTAGACGTCTCGTCACTGACTACACGTATCAGCATACCCTGACAACTAAATTGTGAGCTACCCTTAGCCAGTAAAAATGTGCCTTCTGCAACCTGTTACTCATAGTTTACACCAGTACTTGGACCACTCACAGCTCCTGCTGTGTGTTTCCTCAACAGGGCCCATGTCTCCCCCTTACAGTCAGCCTACTGTTTCCAAGGGAGAGCCCAGCTCACACGGAGTCTCATCCTTATGAAGACCTCCCCTCTCTGGTGACTCATTACTAAGGCCCCAGGTGAAGGTTTCTCCAGAGTGAGCTAAGGAAATGCACCCTTTCCTTGCCACTTTATCACATATCATCCCCCCCCCCTTTTGCTCAGACCACCGGGAAAGAGCACTTGTGTTTGAAAGGCAGAGTTTATCTGCCTTTCGTTCTTCTTGGACAACTTTTGTCCAACGGACACTGAAGTACTTGACTTCTTTCTTCTGCACTTTTACCAGCCACCAAGCCCACGTCTCCCGGTCACCTTTCACCAAATGCCTGCCAGGGGTTCCACTCAGGTCACCCCTCTTCACCACCAGGTTCTTTACCCTGGTGTGTGAAGGGCTCTTGCGACTAAGTAGGGAGAAGACAGATGCTTCCAACCTTTGTCTTCTCCCGTCCTCGACTTGCCGGACCTCTGCTGTTACGTTAGGTCCAGGCTCTGCTTCAGATAATCTTTTGGCCTCAGTGACTTCACTAACCACCGTCCTTTCCTCTGTAGCTTCAGAGGACCTCACACATGGTTCCACCTCAGTCTCAGCTTTAGAGGATTTCCCACCTGGTTTCACCTCAGTCTTAGCTTCAGAGGACTTCTCACATGGCTATACCTCAATCTTAGCTTCAGGACTTCTCACATGGCTTCACCTCAATCTTAGTTTCAGACTCCGCTTCTTTCAGAGAAAGCATCCCTGTATCCAGTAGCTTTTGCCCCAAAAGCCTTTTTTTTGGCCAATTCCACCATAGCTTGGTCTCTGCTCTCTTTTAGGACCTTCATGTCCTCTTCCATCTTTACATATTCTCGCTGCTTACTCTTGAGCTTAGCGGAGTTCATCCTCTCACTATCCAGCAACTCTGTCAAGTCCCTGATTGTATCTTCCAAAGACAGCAATTGCTTTCTCAACTGCTCATTGTCTGCCAGCAGAGCCTCTTGCTCATAGAGTTGCATTCCCAGCAAATCCAAGGATGCTTTGTGGGTACTACTGCATGTTTCATTCTGCGCTTCCAGGCTCTGCACTTTATAAACCATCACCACTTTCGTTCCAGTTCTTCTATGGCTACCAGCCTAGCCTTGTGGTCACACTGGATATGCACCATGCAGAACACTCACTTCTTCCGCCTGGAAGGAGATCTGCTTGGCCAGACTCTCCACTTCATTCTTATTGCAGGTTACCAGACTCTGGGAACAGGACAGTTCATTCTACAGAGCCACAAACTCACTTCTTCGGTGTTCCATGACTTTTTTCAAGTTGCAAGCATTTTGTCCCTCTCCTTTGTCAAGCGCTGTACCTTTTCTTCTTTTTCCATCAACTTCACAGAAACCATCTGCAGGGTTTCTTCCAGATTCTGCATTTGCTAGAGTTTCTTCCCAAGGCCAGCTCGTCGTTTCTGGACCAAGACTTTTTACTGACAGCTGTCTCCTCACTCTCGCTGTTGGACCTTGAGTCATTCTCTTGTCCTCTGTCAGACACTTGTCCCGACTCTTCTCTATTTCTAGGGGAAGTCTCCTCCTTTTTCGGAGTTGCGGCCACTTGAGTCTCCGGGTGATTCCCGAACAGTTCCTCTGAACTGTCTCGCTGCACCTTGACCAAAACGAATAGGGCTCGTAGGTCTGCAACAATACCTGGTCTATCGGTTTGACCTTCATGTATCAGCATGCCCTGACTACTAACTGATGAGCTACCCTCAGCCAGTAAAACATGTGCCTTCTGCAACCTGTTTCTCAAAGTTTATACCAGTACTTGGACCACTTACAGCTCCTGCTGTGTGTTTCCTCTACAGGGGCCGTGTCTCCCCCTTACAACCAGCCTGCTGTTTCCTAGGGAGAGCCAAGATTACGCTGAATCTCTTCCTTATAAACACCTCCACTCTCTGCTGACTCATTACTTAGTGCCCAGGTGAAGGTTTCCCTAGCGTGAGCTAAGGAAATGCACCCTTTCTTTGCTACTTTATCACAATATATATATATATATATATATATATATATATATATATATGAACAAGAAGAGCAGCACATCTACTACAACATCAATTCAAAAGAAGTATAAGGTGCATGCAATAATAGGAGCCTTGGTGAGAAGCTCAGATAATCAGGGTATCCAAGGAATCAATAGTTCACAAAAATGCAGTAAGTGCAATGTGCAAAAAACAAGTGCTACATTTCAGAAGCCTCACACCGCCATTCTCGAGCTTGTATGTATATATATATATATATATATATATATATATATATATATATACATATATATATATATATAAAGTTATTACAACCAGATTCTATACAAGGTCTGTGCTTCATGCTCCATATAAACTCTTGTGGTCTGAACAGAACAATTGACTCCCATATTTGGTACTGTAGTATTTCTGTAACACTCATTTTAATCTCAATAGGGACACATATTTCCAATAAGAAATTATAAGGAACGTGCAACACAAATTCTGTGTGGTCTGGCTTAGGATATATTGGGCTGCCAATCTTAATGTAAAAGATTTTCAACACAATATTAGCTGACTCCCTTAGACATTTTATGTAAAAGAGAATCTCCCCTGAGAAGATCTTTTCTCAAACCTGTCATGGTACATTAAACAACTGTTTGCCTGCTACTTCCAAGTCCTTATTTTGCACAGCTACACAGTAACTTGAGCTTCATCTTATGCATACATCTTCAATACATCATAGCCTAATCTCTGTTAGAAACATAAAAAGTGGGGGAAAAAATGTAAATTAAAGACAAATGCAGGATAACACTATGATTAACACTGATATAAATGTGTCATGAGAATTCTTTAAAGTCACTGCTGAACTAACATCTTATGATTCTGGATCCTTACAGCCAAAGTACCACTTCCTTCTCTTTATTTCTTCCGCCTATTGTTCTAATTCATTTGAAGTTTTTAATGAAGAATAAATAATGCGTGCATAGTAAGTGAGTTCTAACATTTTTTCAGTGCACTTTAGCATGTCCAGTTTCTTTTATAGGGGTTTGACTCTTTAAATAATGTTTCATCCTTAAAGGGGTACTCCGCCCCAAGACATCTTATCCCCCTATCCAAAGTATAGGGGATAAGATGCATGATCATGGGAGTTCTGACCACTAGGACCTTCCCCCCCCCCCCCCCACCACCATCTCCAGGCCTTCGCTGTGGCATTCATGAACACGAGAGCGTCACACCACACCCCCTTGATTCACATCTTTTTGAGTGGGTGTGACGGCTAGTACATAGCCAACATGCCTCCTCCCATAGACATGAATGGGAGACGCATGACGGATGTGGTATCCCACCACCAGGACAGAGCTGAGTTCGCTCCGTGCACCGGATGACTGGGGTGCCACGGCGGGATCGCGAGATTGCAAGACATACACCTGCCTCCGATACCAAAACTACCATATGGCAGTGTTTCCCAAACAGGGTGCTTCCAGCTGTTGCAAAACTCCCAGCATGCCTGGACAGTCAATGACTGTCCAGCAATACTGGGAGTTGTTGTTTTACAACAGCTGGAGGCTACATTTTGGAAACAGTGCCGTACCAGATGTTTTTCATTTAAATTTTTTTTTGGGGAGGGGGGGGATTTGTGTACATGTTATGTTTTACCCTTTATTTTGTGTAGTGTAGTGTAGTGTTTTTAGGGTACATTCACACGAACGGGGGTTTACAGGGAGTTTCCCACTAGAAGTTTGAGCTGGAGCGGAAAATTTGCTGCATTTCAAACTTGCAGTGAGAATTCACTGTAAACCCCTGCCCGAGTGAATGTAACATGTGCATTCACATGGGGGAGGGAAGGCAAACCTCCAGCTGTTGCAATACTACAACTCCCAGTCCCAGCATGCTCTTTGGCTGTCCGTACATGCTGGGGGTTGGAGTTATGCAACAGCTGGAGGCACTCTGGTTGCAAAACACTGAGAGTTTGTTATTTAACTCAGTGTTTCGCAACCAGTGTGCCTCCAGCTGTTGCGAAACTACAACTCCCAGCATGTACGGTCTCTCAGTGCATGCTGGGAGTTGTAGTTTGCAACAGCTGGAGGCATACTGGTTGTGAAACACTGAGTTAGGTAACAAACTCTGTGTTTTGCAGCCAGTGTGCCTTCAACGGATGCAAAACTGCAACTCTCACCATGCATTGACAGCCGAAGGGCATGCTGGGAGCTGTAGTTATGCAACAGCTAGAGGCACACTACTACAACTCTCAGCATGCCCTTTGGCTGTCCATGCATGCTGGGAGTTGCAGGTTATGCAACAGCTGGAGGCACACTTTTTCATAGAAAATATGCACCTCCAGCTGTTGTATAACTACAACCCCCAGCATTCACAAACTACCAATGGGCATGCTGGGAGTTATAGTTGTGCCTTCAGCTCTTGAAGAACAACAACTCCCAACATGCACTTTTGTGCATGCTGGGAGTTGTTGCTAAGCAACAGCAGGAGGCCAGCCTTACCTCTTGCTGCTGAACTCTGTCCACCAGCCTACCGCCGCCTCGCTCCTGGGGCCCCGATCCCACCGCTGATGGCAGGGATCAGGGGCCCCCATGACAGGTAAAGACTCTCGGCACCCGCTCTCGCCCTCTGGAATAGGGGAGGAGTGGGTGCCATTAGGGACACCCCTGTAGCAGGAGTCCGACAAATCAGGATGATCGTGAGGTGGCACCAGTGCCACCTCACTCCTGCTGCTAAAGGGTGAAAAATGCAATCTTGGAAGGCACCTTTCACCCTTTTTTCTGAGTCACCAGGTCACTGGGGACCCGATTTACCTGGAATCGCCACAAATCGCCAATCTGAATTAATGGGCGATTTGCCCCACCAGCGATTTGAACGGGGTGTCTGCTGAATGATTTTGCAGGCATCCCGGTCTGGTCCCCACACAGCGAGCAGTGGGGACCGGGATTACCAAGGGCATACAGGTACGCCCTGTGTCCTTAAGTACCAGGATGTGTACAGGGTGTACCTGTATGCCCTGTGTCCTTAAGTGGTTAAGGAATGGTTTAAGGAACATGACAAATAGTTGAAAGTGTTGACCTGGACTCCAAATTCTTGTCTAGTCTAGTCCATGGTGACTGCACCTCACAACTTATAGGACTTAAATAGGCCTGTAGCCAACCCAGAAAAGTGAGATTGTTATTAAAAAGCTTAGGATACCCTGATCCTGACTATATTATCCCACCACCCAACCTTTGTAATGACATCAATCATTTCAACACAAAATCTACAGTGAAACAAAAAAAAGAAATTTTTTTATAAGTTTTGGGGGCTTCAGTTTTTACGCAGTACACTTTTTGGTAAAAATTACACATTCTCTTTATTCTGTAGGACCATACGATTAAAATGATACTTAACTTATATAGGTTTGATTTTGTTTTTCTTCTTTTAAAAAATTATAATTTTTCGTATGAAAATTAGTATGTTTGAAAATGTCCTGTTCTGACCCCTATAACTTTCTTATTTTTCCATATGCAGGGATGTGTGATGGCTAATTTTTTCGATGTGATTTGTGGTTTTTATCAGTACCATTTTTGTTTAGTTGGAACTATTAGATTGCTTTTTATAAATTTTTAGGGTATACAAATATAAATACGCAATTTTGGACTTTGGTAATTTTTTTATGTATACAACATTGACAACATTATATTTTTATAGTTCAGACATTTACGATACCACATATGTTTATGTTTATTTTTGTTTACATTTTTTTCTTTTTTAATGGGAAAAAGGGGGTTATTCAAACCTTTAGTAGCCCTTACCTGCCTCCACCGATCAGCCAGCGAGGAGGCAGGAAAGGGACCTTCCGCCGTCCTTTCAGCTGATCGGGAGACCCGGGTTTCATTGCCGATCAGCCTGACTGATTACATTTTAGATGTCACAATCAACTTTGATCACGGTGTCTTAAGTGTAAATGCTGAGCATCATCGCAATTGGTGATGTCAGGCATTAGCCACGCCCACCCTTCTATGATGTGTGCCCTGCATCCTTAAGGAGTTAAAGGATCTCGCTGTGTGTCATGCACCACAAGATAACTTCCATCTTTTGTCCAGTCTATGCCCTAATAGAGTTATTTTGGTGCTGTAGAATGCTTTAAAATTGTAATTCTCTTGCCAAAGGTGTAATGTGAAGTTTTGGGCCAGACAAGACAACTTATGCAACAGGTTTCTCTATCAACCATGGCTGTTGTGTTCACCCTGTCACCAGTGCCCATGTATGACTGCTACCTCTGCGCCCTCTAAAGCTATATGCCTGTCTCATGTTTTTGCAAAGTATTAGTTATAAAGAAGGAAACAACTCATAGGAGACAGTCACTGTTTCTGATAACAGACAGAAAGCAAATGAAAATATTTAGCTCTAAATTATATTATTACTATACAATTATATTTTTTTTTTCCCTTCCTTTGGCCACATACATCAAAAAGCCATCATCCCTCACTCCCCTATAATGTTTTGCAAATCTGCACATGTATATTGTTTCATAGGGGGGAAAGGAACACACAACTGACATCTCTGGTGCCACTTATCTCAGGTGAAATAAGAGGATAGTAAAGATTGAAATTCAACCATCTGGAACATTTTTACCCCCACAGAGATGTAATGGGACTTTAGGTCTGTCCCTATGGATTTTTGGTTATATATATATATATATATATATATATATATATATATATATATATACACACACACATGTATTTTATTTTTTATTTTTTTCTGTCAAAATAGCTAGCTTAAATCCTCCGCAATATTAGGTACTGCTGCAGCACTGAAGTATGGGTTTATGTCTCACCAAGGGCAATGTAATCACATGTATGCATATCCAGCAGAGGAAATATGTACGTGTATTTTTTTTAAGTATCACTATTACAACTTACAATCTGTAATAGCAAAGTTTAGCAAAATTACTAAATAGACGTAAAACCTTGAGAACTATTTACCTTATTTCTGCACATGAAAGGATCAAATCTACAGCTCCACTGACATTTCAATATTAAGATCCTTTTTATGAAGGGGATAACAGGGATAGGAATTTCTCAGCTGTTGACCATCTGCTCAATATTTGTCCAGGTCATCTCCATAGTGTGTCTAACCAGACTCCACAGTCTTTTAAGTGATGGATCCAAGATTTCTCTAAATGACCCAATGCTCCCAACTAGAGATGAGCGAATCAAATGAATCTGAATTCGCTACAAATTTCCTGAATCTGAATATTGCCTGAATTTGAATATTTCGAATCTGAATATTGCTGCAATTCGATAAAATGAATCGTTTCATTAAACTCCATTTAGTGCAGTCCAGGCTCCAAGGGATCTAAAATGGCGGCTATACGTGTAAGGACATGGGGCAAGGAACTCTGGGAAGGCGGAAAGGCGGGTAGGCAGGATCACTCTGAATCACATGCAGCATGCAGCCTATCAGCAGCTAGCCAACCCTGTGATGTCACAGCCCTATATATTCGGCAGCCATCGCTGCAGACAGCCATTGCTGGGATATTTTCCTGACAGAGCAGACAGCGTCTGTCTGTGTTCCTAAGAAAAAAGATCTTTACAGCAGCAAATCATTTCACCTGAAGCCTACATCACTGCAGTCAGGCAGATAAACAGGGATAGCATAGAGAGAGAGAGAGGGAGAGAGAGTACACTTTATGTTGCAAGTGTACTGGGGTGCATTACTCTAAAGCTAATAGGGGACTGTTAGTGTGAGCATTAAAAGACCTAGTCCCCTGCTTTTAACGCCTAATTCAGGTGTAACCATACTGGGGCATATTTTCCTATCCTAAGTTTAATATATACGCTTTTTCCTCTTAACCTGTTAAGTACCAAGGGCGTACCTGTACGCCCTGAGTCCACTCCCGTTCTATAACGTGGGGCCACGGTGTGGCCCCGCATCATAGCAGGTCGGACCTGTGGCTAATAGCACGTGGCACTGATCGCGGTGCTGTGTGCTATTAACCCAAAGTTGATCGCTGCGTATAAAGTGAAACTAAACTACCCCCGGCTAGCTCAGTGGGCTGTTCAGGATCGCCGTGGCATCTCGAACAGCTGTAGGACAGCAGGAGGATCCTTACCTGCCTCCTGGTGTCCGATCGCCGAATGACTGCTCAGTGCCTGAGATCCAGGCATGAGCAGTAAAGCGGCAGAATCATTAATCTATGGGAGCTATAACATTGCAAAAAAAAAGTGGAAACAAAAGTTAATAAAGATCATTTAACCCCTTCCCAAAGAAAAATTTGAATCACCCCCATTTTCCCATTTTAAAAAAAAACTGTGTAAATAAAAATAAACATATGTGGTATCGCCACGTGCAGAAATGTTCGAATTATAAAAATATATTGTTAATTAAACCGCACGGTCAATGGTGTACCCGCAAAAAAAATCCGAAATCCAAAATTGTGTATTTTTGGTCACTTTTTATATCATGAAAAATGAATAAAAAGCAATCAAAAAGTCTGATCAATACAAAAATAGTACCGCTAAAAACTTCAGATCACTGCGCAAAACATTAGCCCCCATACCGCGCCATACGCGGAAAAATAAAAAAGTTATAGGGGTCAGAAGATGACAATTTTAAAAGTATAAATTTTCCTGCATGTAGTTATGAATTTTTTCCAGAAGTACCACAAAATCAAACCTAAATAACTATGGTATCATTTTAATCGTATGGACCTACAGAATAAAGAGAAGGTATAATTTTTACCGAAAAAAGTACTGCGTAGAAACGGCAGCCCCCAAAATTTACAAAATGGTGTTTTATCTTCAATTTTGTATCTCAATGATTTTTTTTTCCAGTTTTGTCGATTTTTGGGTAAAATAACTGATGTCATAACAAAGTAGATTTGGTGGCACAAAAAATAAGCCATCATATGGATTATTAGGTGCAAAATTGAAAGAATTATGATTTTTTAAAGGTAAGGAGGAAAAAATGAAAGTGCAAAAACGGAAAAACCTGTGGTCCTTAAGGGGTTAAACTCATACGGGCCAGTTATTGTTAAAGGCCATAAATACCTACACACCTGCTTTCAATGCCTAATTCATATGTAACCATACTGGGGAAAATTTTGCTATCCTAAGTGTAATATATACGCACTCTTTACTTTTTTTCCTGTTAAACTCATAGAAGCCAGTGTTTGTTAAAGGCCATAAATACCTGCACACCTGCTTTTAACTCCTAATTCAGGTGCAACAATACTGGGGCATATTTTTCTATCCTAAGTGTAATATGTATGCATATGTAGGTAGAAGATGTTGTTCGGCACTGCCGTGACACTGGGACCTCTGTGGCGCTTTTAGCTGGACTGCATCCCTAAATGAAGCGTATAATGGTGCTCTGACTTCAAGTAACAACAAGAATGAAGAATACTTCAAAGATAGTCAGCACTCATCACGTCTTCGGAGTATCTTCTTTATTAATACTCACATTTCAAATACAGGGGAGGACGACAATAGAGGAGGGGGGTACCACAAGGCAACAGCACTGTTTCGCACTACGACGTGCTTCAACTGGCCTCTGAATCCAAATCGAGTGCAAGTCCACATAAACAGGTGCACAATTACCTTCAACCGATCACCGAAGTCTTACACCCAAACATGTGACCACCTGACGTCTCAGACCTGGAGTGGGTGTAAGACAAAGGAGTTCAGTTCCACCCGATCATTTAACCCTAGAGAGCCCATAGCTTCAGTTCTTATAATCCAGGTAGTCTCTCTCTGGAGTAACTTTTTATCCCTAAGTTCACCTAGTTTTGCATTAACCTGTTCTCCTCTTTGGGCATTTACTATGTGGGACAAGAGATGAGGCGATCCTTTTCCACAACAAAATGAATAAAAATGTTCTCTAATGCAGACTCTTAACTGCCTCTTCATCATGCCCACGTAATAAAACCCACATGGGCAAAAGATCACATACACAATATATTTAGAACAGCAGGTAATTACCTCATGGTCTATATGTACAATGGTACCTATCCTTAAGGTATTAGTATTAAGATTATATTTGCAGAAGTTACACAATTTGCATTGCAAATTACCTTTGGGGATCAACTCTTTAATGCAAGATCGCTGTTTTTCATCTTCAATTCTGTTGTTGTTCTTAATTACCTCTCCTATTGTTTTATTATAAATTGGCATATGTACAGGACACTGGTGTCCCCATCAGGGTGCCAGTGTCCTGTCGGTACCATTGAGTGGAGAACTGAAATGTGCTGTTGGAAAGAATGAATTGAACAGCCTCACAAATAAAAGTGTATTGTAAAAAATCATGAATTGCCTGTACACCCGCATCATGGGGGATGTGGGTGTACAGGCTAACAACATCAATGGAGCAATGGCTCCACCCCTTCTGCCACTGATTCTCTTCCATTAATTGTAACAAGTGGCTTGTATCCTTTAAATACGAAGGGATACTAGGTAATAGAGGTTGCATCAACCATTCCATGTAATGGGACAAGTCCTCAGTCACTGAGCCGACCCCCGCCACAATGGGGCGACCAGGGGGTGGGCTCAGCGATTTATGCACTTTGGGAAGAAAATACCATTTAGATGGTTTTGGGAATTTTGGTATAAGTTTTTCAGCATTCTTAAGTGATAACATACCACTGGTTACTTTTTTCTCAAGGAATGTTATTAGTTTATCCAGAATTTTAGGGGTGGGATCACTCTTAAGGGGGGGTAAATGTGTTTATGTCTGACAATTGCCTCTCGGCTTCTTCATTATAGTACTGTTTTGTCAGGACTACAACACTACCCCCTTATCATATCGGGCAACCACTAAATCATCTCTTGTCTTTAACCACTCTATAGCTTTTAGTTCCCCTTTTGACAAGTTAGGAGCTGGTTCAGGATACAGAATAGATTTCACATCTTTCTTAATTGCCTTTTGAAACAGATCAATATGGCTACCTTGTACAATGGGTGGAGAGAACTCTACCTTATTACCTGTAGTAAACCTTTTGGTACTACTCTCTGACATACTGTCAATAGGTTCATAACTGCAAGCAAAGATGTATGTAGTCCAGCTCACTCCCTCAGCCCGTCGCGCCAGGACCGGCGTGGGCAACACCGACTGGAACCAACAAACAGAAGCAAAATGTCCAGCGCGAGTATCAAGGAACAGGATGTTTTATTCCAATAAAAGCCAAAAAGACCAAGAGAACATGACAAGGTGACACGTTTCGGTCCTAAAACTGGACCTTGGTCATACACTAGCATACAGTGAGTACAAACCTTAGGTTCTTAAGGCTCTTCTTAAACCTGCTGTCTTTAACCGTTTCTCTCCCAAGCTTGTTTCTCCCACCCCTGTTGCCGGTACCTCCGATATTTTTTCCGTCAAGGAGATCTTGGCGACCAGGATCTCTCGGGGGAGAAGATTTTTTCTGGTTGTTTGGGAGGGCTGCGGTCCTGAGGAGAGGTCTTGGGAGCCTGAGGAGAACATCTTGGACCGTAGTCTCATCCTCAGTTTTCTGGGCACCAAGAAGAGGGGGAGACCTAAGGGGGGGGTACTGTCACAGCGTGCGCTCCAGTCCCCTCCCCCGGACCGGAGCGCCCGCCTCCCCGGCCTCCCTGTTCGGGATCCCTGCGTCTCCCGGTCAGCACATGTGCTGACCGGGGGCACAGGTTCCCTTGTGTCAGGAACGCGGCTGCCGTGGCGGCTGGTCCCCGCTCACGCGCCGCGTCCCTGTCTGTCCTACCTGGCTCCCCGCGCCATCTGTCCCTGCCTCCCGGCACGTGCGGTCCCACTCTCTAGGGCGCGCGCGCCGCCTTCTGTAAATTTAAAGGGCCAGCGCACCTTTGATTGGTGCGCTGGTCCCTGACCTCTGGCCACTTCCTAATAAATGTTACCTGCCCCTTCCTGCCCTTGCCGGATCTTTGTGCCCTTGTGCCTCTGAGAAAGCGTTCCCTACAGTGTTATATTGCCTCGCCTGTTGCCGAACCCGTTGCAACCCACTACTCGCCCTTGAACCTTTGCTGCCTGCCCTGACCTTGGCTACGTCCGACTATGCTCCTGCCTACTCCCTGTGTACCACGCCATATCAGCTGCCAGAGAGGTCGAGTTGTTACTGGGGAAACGACCTGGTAGTTACCGCCGCAGCAAATCCATCCCGCTTTGCGGCGGGCTCTGGTGAAGACCAGTAACTGCTTAGAACCGGTCCTCCAGTACAACCCGCGTCATCGTCTCTCTGATCCAGAGGATCCACTACCAGTCCTGCCGCTTCGTGACAGTTGCACACCCTTTGGATAAAATAACTGAAATCAGTCACTTCATATAACCATCAATTGTGGTCGTATTGGTGTACTAACCTAACAACCAACTGTAACCAATAACCTATCAACCTCAACTAAGCAGTCTGAAGTGTGCCATAACTGCGGCGCAAAGAATATGCCTGGAAAAGAGGGCATACCCTGTGGTAAGTGTGATGAAATGAAAAGAAGGGGGGCGGGTGGGAGCGAAGAACCCACGGCGTCATTGAAGGGGGAGAGCCATGGGTTCTTATGGTCATCCCGCTCCTCCCACAATTACAGGCCAGCTGCGCAGGCCTTACCATTTGTGGTCGTTGCTACATGACTGATATGCGTAAAACCCTAGTACTAACCTAACAACCAACTGTAACCAATAACCTATCAACCTCAACTAAGCAGTCTGAAGTGTGCCATAACTGCGGCGCAAAGAATATGCCTGGAAAAGAGGGCAAAACCCGGATTTAAACAAACATTTGTTTATTGCAGATTACAACACAAGAGACTGGAATGCGCTAGCCATTTCTTTGCGAGGGTTAGGGATATACTGCATGTAGCATCCGGATTTCCAACGTCCTAATTTCATGATTATGTGGGCTGGGACCCCGTGCTTAGAAGCGGCTGTAGCTGCGCCAATACGGAAGGAGTGACCGGATAATGAAGTCGGGTCTCCTCCCAGCGACCTGACCAAAATGCGTAAATGTTTGATGAATTGAGAAGTAGTTAGCGGGTTGGATCTGAAACGGAGTAAAGGGTCGTCAGCTGATAGGTTAACACAGGCATTCAACAATTCACGGAGGACTGTGACAGGACACCATTTGTGCACGGTGGGGAAAACCGGACAATCACAGTTTGACCCGGAGACGAGGTCTTGGTCTGACTGAGGGACAGCTCGAAATGATCAGAGACATGTGACAGCTGACTGACCTTAAGAAAGGGCGCGTTAACGGTCCGAGCAGTACACTCACCCGGTCTGAGAAACCCACAATAGGCAAGGTACATGGTCGCTTTTAATGTGAGGCTATCACGAATACCCAATGGTGCGGAGTCTAACAAGTCGGACAACTGCCTAAACATGTTGCCTGTGATTGGTTGTCTGACTGGGCTGCGAGGGACTTCCTTCTTAAGGATGCCCTTCAGAGCGGACTTCACCAAGCGAGAAGAGAGTATAGAGTAACTACGGGTATTGGTCAAGGATAAATGGTGTTGGATACCGGCTAGATAACTCTTAATAGTATTGTGGGATAAATGCAGTGTGGTATGGCAAAACCCGACATATGCTAATAGGAAGGGAACTGAAATCTTGTCACCCTCGGCGTGCTTGGATCTGAATTTGGAGAATGAGTTCCACGCCGTACCATAAATTTTTTGTGTATTTGCGGACAAGGAATCACTGACCAAACGTTTGGCTATCCGAAGGTGCTGGTTCAGTTCATGACTAGTGAATGGAATGGGGGAACTTGCGCCCCTATGGAATCGGCTTCTGGCATCACCTGAAAGAAATGTGACAGGTTGTTCCTAGATAAGGCATCTGCTGCAATATTCTGGACTCCTTCAATGTGAGCACATGTGAAAGTAAATGTATGTTGTAGGGACAGCCAAACTAACCGTCTAGCCAAGCTCATTTATCTATAACATAGCTGACCGTCTAACACCAGGACAGAGAGAGAGTATCCGAAGACATGTCAGATGAGAATTGTATACGTGACTGGACCTAGACAAGTATGTGCCCGGTGACAAGTGCGAAACGTTATACAAGTACCTTAACAACCTAGAACACCCTGAAGAGCATCTTTAGGAACGAGACTACACAGAGAAAGGAGTGCACCGACAACGCAAGCAATCACAACCTGAAAACGTGTCATGTTCATGAGGTGATTACTTGGAGAACAATGTACGACACTTTAAGCCAGAACAGAAGGAAAGTATCCGAAGACGTGTCGGACGAGAATCGTATGCGTAACCGGGCCTAGACGAGTATGCGCCCGGTGACAAGTGCGAAACGTTATATGAGTACCATATCAACCTAGAACACCATGAAGTACATTTTTGGGACATGACTACACAGAGAAAGGAGCGCATCGACAACGCAAGCAATCACAACCTGAAAGCGTGTCAGGTTCATGAGGTGATTACTTGGACAACAATAAACAACTCTTTAAACCAGGACAGAGGGAAAGTATCCGAAGATGTGTCGGACGAGAATTGTATGCGTAACTGAGTCTAGATAAGTGTGTGCCCAGTGGTAAGTGCGAAAGTTTATACGAGTACCATGACAACCCAAAACATCGTGAATTCCGTTTTTTGAGAACGTGACTATATCGTAAAAGAGACAACACAAGTAAACACAACCTGAAGATGTGTCAGGTTCATGAGGTGATTACTTGGATAATAAAACAAATCTTATCACCTATGTGTGGCGTTATTGCTGTTCTGACGGCGTGTCAGTAACAACCGTGCAACGTATCCCCTGCAGGCGTGGCAGGCATGATGGGTATACATCACCTATGTGTGGTGTTATTGCTGTTCTGAAGGCGTGTCAGTAATAACAATTATGCGACGTACCCTTTCTGCAACATGACAGGCTTAACAGGTAAACACCACCTATGCGTAATGTCAGTGTCGTTCAGAAGGCATGTCAGTACCAACGATAATGAAACATACCCCGTCTGCAACGGTTTACTGGGTAAGCCCCGCCTGTGCGTCGTGTAATTGTCGTTCTGAATATGTGTCAGCAGTGACAACTGCTATGTATCACCCTGCCTATATAAAGATGCGTGCAGAACGACTACGTGTGAAACTGTCGTGAACCGCTATGCATGGCTGTACCACCAACTTGATGAACCTATACTCGGGCCAACCATATACGCGTATAGACCACCAGCGAACGCCTGAAGCTAACCACGACCGATGGCAGAGAATATGCCGGCAAGTAGTAACTATTATGACCACATACCTGTGTACGGGGCCACACCCCATGTGCTGTATGAGCATGTGCGCTGCACAAAACTGCGGGCGTACGAACTTCACAAATAGCGCAAGCGCATGTACAGAACACATGCCACGAGTGCACACGCAGCCTGATTCCCGCATGCACCCGAGTAATATAACCCTACAAACATGCGTGATACAAGTCCTGCGAGCGGGTGTGCAGCACAATCCTTATGAGTGCATATTCAGTAGTAATCCTACGAGCGTGGGGGCCATGTAATACTATAAACGTGCGTACAGTGTGACTCGTATGAGCGTGTACATAGTAGGATTCCTATGAGTGTGTACAACATGACTCCTACAAGAGCGTGTGTAGTATGAACCCTGCAAGCGAGTACAAGCGTGTATACCACGTAAACCTACGAGCAAGTGTACAGTATGGATGCTACATTGGTATGCACCGCATGAACTTTATGAATTATGCGAGCGAGTGTACCGTATAAATGCTACTGGCGAATGTACTGCATAATCCTAACGCGTGTAAAGTAAGAATCCAACAAGCGTGTGTACAGGATATCCTACCAGTGTGTACTGTGTACGGCATGAATCTTATAAGTATGTACGCAGCATAATGCTACAAGTATGTACAAGCGTGTGTATAGAGTAAATGCTACAAGCATGCACCCCACAAATATGCTCAAGCGTGAGTGCAGTATGAATGCTACAAGCAAGCGTACAGCATGAATCCTAAGGGCGAATGTACAATATAATCCTACAAGCGAGTGTACAGTATGAAACCTGTAGGCAAGTAAACGGCATAAACTCTACAAGTGTGTACTGTATGAATCTTACAAGCGTGTGTGCAGTATAAACCTTACAAAGGGGGTGTACAATATGACCCTAAAAGCGTGTGTACGGTATAAAACTACAAGCGCGTAGAGAACGAATGAACCCTATAAGCGTGTGTGGCGTATAAATGTTACCGGCATGAATCCTACCAACGTGCATGGGTACCAGGATGTGTACAGCATGAATCCTACGGCATGATTCCTATAAGTGAGAATCGTAGCTCCACAACAGCTGGAGGCACACTGCCCGGAAACACAGAAGTATAAATATAAAATAAATGAAAAGAAAACTGTGAGGAAGTTAGTTAAGAGACAAAGGTTGGAAGTGAGCGCAGCTGTTGGTGTAGCGTGCCTTAGACTGACCAGATTGGCAGCTGTGGGGGTGAAGCATAAGCCCACAGGGTGGGGCGGAGCGGTGAGTCCGATTGAGTGTAAAGGTGTGCAAGTCTCAGTATACCGGAGACACATATAGATCCTCCCAGCGGCACAGAACTACAAAATGTGATAATGATATATATGTGCAGGAGACTGTTCACGTGGTGCGGAAATGATAAAATATGCAGGAGACTGTTCACATAGTGCGGTAATTATATGCATGTGCAAGAAGCCTATCACATAGTGCGGTAAAGATATGCATGTGCAGGAGACTGTTCACATAGTGCAGTAATCATATACATGTGCAAGAAGCCTATCACATAGTGCGGTAATGATATGCATGTGCAGGAGACTGTTCACATAGTGCGGTAATGATATGCATGTGCAGGAGACTGTTCACATAGTGCAGTAATCATATACATGTGCAAGAAGCCTATCACATAGTGCGGTAATGATATGCAGTAATCATATACATGTGCAAGAAGCCTATCACATAGTGCGGTAATGATATGCATGTGCAGGAGACTGTTCACATAATGCAGTAATCGTATACATGTGCAAGAAGCCTAACACATAGTGCGGTAATGATATGCATGTGCAGGAGACTGTTCACATAGTGCAGTATTGATATACATGTGCAAGAAGCCTAACACATAGTGCGGTAATGATATGCATGTGCAGGAGACTGTTCACATAGTGCAGTAATGATATACATGTGCAAGAAGCCTAACACATAGTGCGGTAATGATATGCATGCGCAGGAGACTGTTCACATAATAAAGTAATCATATACATGCGCAGCAAGCCGTTCACATAGTGCGGTAATGATATGCATGTGCAGGAGGCTATTCACATAGTACGGTAATGATATGCATGTGCAGGAGACTGTTCACATAGTGCGGTAATGATATGCATGTGCAGGAGACTGTTCACACAGTGCGGTAATGATATGCATGTGCAGGAGACTGTTCACATAGTGCGGTAATGATATGCATGTGCAGGAGACTGTTCACATAGTGCGGTAATGATATGCATGTGCAGGAGACTGTTCACATAGTGCGGTAATCATATACATGCGCAGCAAGCCGTTCACATAGTGCGGTAATGATATGCATGTGCAGGAGACTGTTCACACAGTGCGGTAATCATATACATGCGCAGCAAGCCGTTCACATAGTGCGGTAATGATATGCATGTGCAAGAAGCCGAATGCCAATATGTAATACAATAACCTGGGGCCGGGCTGACCAAGGGTTTCCCTGAACTCCGGCTTACCTCCGGAGTCCGGGAACAGCCAGCGTTACCCCCGGTCAGCCACGGCCACTTACCACCACCATGCCGGCTGAAGCGACCTTCCAGTCAGCTGACTCGTGCAGTCAGCTGACCGGTGGGAACGTGACTCCACCTCCTGCCGACATCACGTGACAAACCCTTAACTGAAGAACCCACGGCGTCATTGAAGGGGGAGAGCCGTGGGTTCTTATGGTCATCCCGCTCCTCCCACAATTACAGGCCAGCTGCGCAGGCCTTACCATTAAGCTTCTAACACCTCTCAGATGGAATGTTGGACCACTCTTCCTTTGTAAACTGCTTCAGGTCTCTCTTATTGGAATTGAGCCTTTTCCCCAACTGCAATTTTAAGATCTCTCCACAGGTGTTCAATGGGATTTAGATCTGGACTCATTGCTGGCCACTTCAGAACTCTCCAGCGCTTTGTTGCCATCCATTTCTGGGTGCTTTTTTACGTATAATTGGGGTCATTGTCCTGACACAAACAAGATCTCAGACACAAACGCAGCTTTGTGACACTGGGCTGTACAGTGCGACCCAAAATCCTTCAGACTTCATGATGCTTTGCACACATTCAAGGCACCCAGTGCCATAGGCAGCAAAACAACCTCAAAACATCATTGAACCTCCACCATATTTCACTGTAGGCACTGTTCTTTTCTTTGTAGGCCTCATTCCGTTTTCGGTAAACAGTAAAATGATGTGCTTTACCAAAAAGGTCTCATCTGTCCACAAGATGTTTTCCCAGAAGGATTTTGGCTTACTCAAGTTCTTTTTGACAAAATGTTGTCTTGCTTTTTTATGTCTCTGTGTCAGCAGTGGGGTCCTCCTGGTTCTACTGCCATAGCGTTTCATTTCATTTAAATGTCGAAGGATAGTTTGCGCTGACACTGATGCTCCCTTAGCCTGCAGGACAGCTTAAATATCTTTGGAACTTGTTTGGGGCTGCTTATCCACCATCCGGACTATACTGCGTTGACACCTTTCATCAAAAGGATAGATTAAGGTAAACAAACTGTGAATGTTAGTTTAACCACTTGGGGACGCAGGGCGTATGCATATGCCCTGCATCCCCAATACTTAAGGACTCAGGGCATACCTGTTCCAGTTTAAGGGGTTTAAACCAGCAGAGAACTGGTTAAACCTGATGGGTCCTGGTTGCTATGGGCCGATCAGGCCGCTGCTTGGCATTAACCCTTTAGATGCCGCAATTAAAGTATATCGCGGCATCTAAAGCGAAAGTAAAAGAATCTCGGCAGCTCAGCGGAGCTGATCAGGACTATCACGACAAAACTGCAATGTCCCGATCAGCTTACCAGACAACGAGAGGGTCATCACCTGCCTCTCTGTTGTCTGATTGGCGATCTACTGCTCCATGCCTGCGCAGCAGGCTAGAGCAGCAGATCACCGGTTACACTGATCAGTGCTTGGCAAAGGCATAACACTGATCAGTGTATGCAATCAGAAGATTACATGTTTAAGCCCCCTATGGGGGCTATAAAAAAAAAGTGAAAAAAAAAATGTAATAAAAGTTAATTAATCCCTTGCCTATTAATAGTTTAAATCACCCCCCTTTTCCCTTTTTTTTTTTTTTATAAATTAATGTTACAAAGAATAAAAATAATCATATGTGGTACTGCCACATGCGTAAATGTCCAAACTATTAAATATTAGGTTAGCTAAACCACTCGGTCGATGGCGTACATGTAAACAAAATACCAAAGTACAAAATTGCGCATTTTTGGTCACTTCATATACCATAAAAATATTAATTTAAAAGCAATTAAAAAGTCCCATCTAAACAAAAATAAACATTCTAATTTTGGTGCATGTAGTTTATATTTTTTTAAGTATTAAAATAAAATAAAACCTATATAAATTGGATATCCTTGTATCCGTATGGACCTACAGAATAAAGATAAGGTGTCACTTTTACCAAAAAGTGCACTGCGTAGAAACGGGAGTCCCCAAAATTTACAAAAACGTGTTTCTTTTTTTTATTTCACTTTATTTAATAATTTTTGGGGGTTTTGCCGCAGGTTATATTATAAAATAAGTGATGTCATTACAAAGTACAATTGGTGACACAAAAAGCAAGCCCTTATATGGGTCTGTAAGTACAACATTGAAAGTGTTATGATTTTTAGAAGGAAAGGAAGAAAAAACAAAAATGCAAAAACAAAAATTTGCTGAGTTCTTTAGGTGCAAATAGGCTAAGTCCCTAAGGGGTTAAAAGACATAATACTTTTGTGTATTACTCCAAAAAATGAATTAAACTATTCAACCTATCAGTAACTAGAACTAAAACAGGGCATAGATTCCCAGGAAACCTCAAGTTTTTCACCTCCAATCCCAAGAAGATGGACTTTCCTACTCAGAGTAAGCTCCTTTTATAAAAGCTTACAGACAGACATTAGTGGAAAATATGGTGTAAAATGGTCAAAGCAGACAGCCTTTATGGGCCTGTTATATTAAAGTGTACCTGTCATTTCTGGTGATGTCTCAGGATAAGCAGTCATGTGTGTATATATAGGGAGTAGCACTCTTTATGGGCATTATATCACTTATATATCAGCAGATTTCTGCTCTGCAGGCTCCATTTGTAATTTTCAGCAGTAGCCTAAGCTATAGGGTGGAGCCCAGCCTCTATGATGTCTCTCATACATTGTACACACACAGAAGAGGATACAGAAGAGGATGCCGCAGCATACAGGAAATTATAGCGCAGTAGGTTATGAATTAAGCAACAGGATGAGAACTAATTCTCTTTACAGTCTTTTTGTTTCTTTTTCTCTCTGCTTTCTCCCACCTCCTACTCATTCTTTAACCATCTCCACTCCATAGACTTGTACATGCAGCATGTAATTGATCGCTTAGTGATCTCCTAATCAGTTTTTTTTTTCTATATTGTGAATAAAGGTTTATCATGGGTAGGAAAAAAGCTTGATGAGATATATTACAAAGTTGATTGTATTTACTTGAACTATTGATATATGCAAAGGTTGGTGAAACAATAGTGACCGTTTAAACTTTCACTGCACAGCTTCCAACCCCACAATATTGAACAGACATGGGCATTTATGTACAAGGACTGCTCTGCCAACCATAAAGACAGTCTGTTTTCGAGTGTTTTGTTATATGTATGTCTATCTATATGTAGTTTTTTATGGACTTTTCATAAACATGTGGTCTGTGTTTTTGTGGCTTTGCAGAACTTGGGTCTTGTGTTCTACATGGAGTTTGTATGTTATCCCCATGTTTACACAGCTTACCTTCAATAGTTGATTTTTTAACCCCTTAACGAAGCAGGATGTAAATGTACGCCCTGGTGAGGTGGTACATAACGCACCAGGACGTACATTTATGTCCTATACATAACCGCGAGCATCGGAGCGATGCTCGGGTCATGCGCGGCAGGTTCCGGCTGCTGATAGCAGCCAGGGACACGCCGGTAATGGCCGTCATCTGTGATCACGCGGATGCCCGCCATTAACCCCTCAGATGCCGTGATCAATGCAGATCATGGCATCTGTGGAAGTGCGGCACTTAATGTGGACAATCGGATCGCCAGCAGCGCTGCCACGGCGCTCCGATCATCTGTAATGGCGGACGGAGGTCCCCTCACCTGCCTCCGTCCATCTCCCGGCGTCTTTTGCTCTGGTCTGAGATCTAGCAGACCAGAGCAGAAGATAGCGGATAACACTGATCAGTGCTATGCCCTATGCATAGCACTGAACAGTATTAGCAATCAAATGATTGCTTTAAAGGGGTACTCCGCCCCTAGACATCTTATCCCCTATGAAAAGGATAGGGGATAAGATGTCAGATCGCGGGGGTCCCGCCGCTGGGGACCCCCGGGATCTCAGCTGCAGCACCCATCTGTTGCGGCTTCCGGCAGCGCTGGAGGCCCTCATCCTAACGCCTCACTACCACGGTGACGGGAGATCGTGACGTCACGACTCCGCCTCGTGTGATGTCATGCCCCGCCCCCTCAATGCAAGTCTATGGGAGGGGGCGTGATGGCTGTCATGCCCCCTCCCATAGACTTGCATTGAAGGGCGGGGCGTGATGTCACACTGTGGCGGAGTCGTAACATCACGATCTCACGTCACCGTGGTCAGGAGCTGAAGCCTCCAGCGTTTCCAGAAGCTGCAACAGGTGGGTGCTGCAACCGAGATCCCGGGGGTCCCCAGCGGCGAGATCCCCGCGATCTGGCATCTTATCCCCTATCCTTTAGTGTAAAAAATTATTTTTAATGAACATATTTGGTATCACCACGTGCGTAAATATCCAAACAATTAAAATATAATGTTAATTATCCCATATTGTGAACGTCGTGAACGTAAAAAAGAAAAAGAAGTCCAAAATTGCTGCTTTTTTCATAACATTTTATTCCAAAACAAAATTGATTAAAAAAATGTATTAAAAGTTTTATATATGCAAATGTGGTATAAAAACAAATTACAGATCATGGCACAAAAAATTAGCCCTCATACTGCCGCTTATACAGAAAAATGAACAAGTTATAGGTCAGCAAAATAGAGGAATTTTAAATGCACTAATTTGGTTAAAAAGTTTGTGATTTTTTAAAGCGGTATAATAAAAGAAAAGTATGTAATCATGGGTAGCATTTTAATCGTATTGACCCACAGAATAAAGAAAACAGGTCTATTTTACTGTAAAGTGTACAGCATGAAATGAAACCTTCCCAAATTTGAGACATTGTGGTTTTCTTATAAATTTACCCACACAAATGGTATTTTTTTTTTGTTGCCCCATACATTTTATGGTAAAATGAGTGATGTCATTACAAAGGACAACTGGTCATGCAAAAAAGCAAGCCCTCATACTAGTCTGTGGATGGAAGTTATGATTTTTAGAAGGCAAGGAGGAAAAAACTAAAACTTAAAAATTAAATTGTCTGAATCCTTAAGGCCCAAATGGGCTGAGTCCTTAATGGGTTAATCTACTCTCCATAAAAATATACCAATATTTGTAAGCCCCATTTAGGATAGTGAATGAGGACAATCTTTGTATGGTGCTGCAGAATATGATGGTGCTATATTAATCAATAATGCTGTATAATTATAATAATAATAATGTACTGTGCAAAAAATGAGAAGGGAAGGAAGGATCCCATATTTTTTTTGTTTTGAATAGTTGAACTTTAACTTAAATAAGTCAGCAAAGAACATGAAAATGGCAACAAGTTTATCGAATTTAGTGCTTCTTTTACGCTCAAGTCCATAAAAAAATTTAATTTACTTAATATTCACTACTATTGTATGTCAAAGGTAAAACTGAAAACAATAGACCCCTGTTTAATAGACCCTGTGCATTTACTTAAGAAAGCATATTTGGCAGAAGAAGTACTCACTTTCTTTGAAGTCTACTTGTTCTTGAGTAATAGCTGTCAAAGAGATTTGCCTTGCGTAACTGTTACAATTATCTTTGCCAAGTAAAGTATGGAAGCCAGCAAGAGAAGTATCAAATATCTTGTTTAATTAAGAGATAATAGTTTACTATAAATTTTATCACTTGAAAAGATACAGACATTCTTTCAACATCAAAGAAATGAACAAACTGTTACCACGGTTTACCTCTTTCACCTAATTATAATGTTACTTGAGATACTTTAGGAGAAAATATACTATTAAGAATGAAAGTTCTTCACCTTTACTTTTTGAGTTTTCTTTAATGCTTTCTGGCTTACCTTATTATTGTTACGTGCAACATTGTATAAATGGTTGGTGCTTTAGGATAGAGCTTAAAATTTACCTGTCGTCAACTAAAACATTTTATATAATGTAGATAATACCAGTATATGTATATTTGTAATAAAAAAAATGTATATGTATATTTTTGTCACTGCAGCTATTGCCTGTGTGTCTCTATAAGGATTCCAAATACAGAAAATGATGGTGGACAAGCAGGGCTCTGTGCATTGAGGACAAGCGGGGCTCTGTACACTGAGGACAATCAGGGCTCTGTACACCAAGGACAATCAGGGCTCTGTACACCAAGGACAAGCAGGGCTCTGTACACTGAGGACAAGAAGGGCTCTGTGCACTGAGGACAAGCAGGGTGCTGTATACTGAGGACAAGCAGGACTCTGTACATTGAGGCCAAGCATGGCTCTGTACAGTGAGGACAAGTGGGGCTGTGTAAACTGAGGACAAGCCGGGCTCTGTGCACTGAGGACAAGCCGGGCTCTATGCACTGAGGACAAGCTGGGCTCTGTACACTGAGGACAAGCGGGGCTCTGTACACTGAGGATAAGCGGGGCTCTGTACACTGAGAACAAGCAGGGCTGTGTACACTGAGGGCAAGCAGGGCTCTGTGCACTGAGGATAAGCAGGGCTCTGTACACTGAGGACAAGCAGGGCCATGTGCACTGAGGACAAGCAGAGCTCTGTACATTGAGTACAAGCAGGGTTCTGTACACTGAAGACAAGCAGGGTTCTGTACACTGAGAAAAAGCAGGGCTCTGAACAGTGAGGACAAACAGAGCTTTGTGCATCAAGGACAAGCAGGGATCTGTACACTGAGGACAAGCAGAGCACTGTGCAGTGAGGCTCTGTGACGTGCTACTGGCTTACACATAAGGATCATTGACAAGCCCAGAGCCTGTACAGAGCCCTGCTTGTCCTGCCCTATTTGGACTCCTCATAGAGACAGTAGCTGCAGGGCCAGCATTTTTTCACCCAAAAATATACACATTTTTAACTAATGTACAGTATATTAAAAAAATATATATAATGGTATTATCTACATTATATAAAAAGTTTTTGTTGCAGACAGGAACTCTTTAAAGGGGTATTCTGTTGCTAGGCATCTTATCCCCTATCCATAGATTCCATTGTATGAGAAAAAAATCACGCAAATTGCTTTATAAGAAATTCAGCTTTTTTAATGTGAACTATCATTTAAAAAGCATATACTGACTATGCACAAATAGTTATATCTAGAAACTGGAATTATATCCCGACTCATGGAATCTAATGCAAGCCCCTTAAAAAGTTGCAAGTGACCTGGCTTACAAACTTGCCTTTGCCAGCATTTTTAAAAAGTCGCACAAAAAGTTTAAACTGCACCTTTTGTGCACCTTTTTTGCAGCTAGACTTCCCAGCCACCTGCTGGTATCTAGCACCCGCCCGCTGGCTGTTGCAGGACTACAACTTCCGGCATGCCCTTACAGTAAGGACATGCTGGGAGTTATAGTTCCAACAGCTTGCCGACGGGTGATAGATACAGAGTCGGCCGACAGGAATATGAAATTACAGCACTGTAATTTCATATTTCCCAGGCGGATCAGTGATTGGCCCAGACCTCCTGGCCAAAAACACCTGCCAGTGGGAAATATGAAGTAACAGTGCCGTAACTTCATTTTCCTTGCTGGGAAGCCAGGGAGCGGAGAACAGTGCCGGCCGCTTCCCTGGCTTCCTTGTCACCCAACCGCACTACACATTGCACTACTACACCTCCCAGTATGCCCTTACAGTAAGGACATGCTGGAAGTTGTAGTAATGCCGGCTTGTCACCCGGCCCACATCTTCCGCGTGCACCACGTGACTACAACTTCCCAGCATGCTCTTACCGGAAGGACATGCTGGGAGTTGTAGTTGCACTGCATTGGCAGGCGGAAGATCTTCTTCTGCCCGTGCTGCGTGACTATAACTCCAAAATGTCCTTACTGTAAGGGCATGCTGGGAGAAGTATTCCACAGGACACACAGATCTGAAATGAGAAGAAATAAAAACACAGAAAATAGGTTAGTACATTTATTGTCACCCGCCCACACATCTCCTGCCCGTGTTGCACAACTTCAACTCCCAGCATGACCTTACAATAAAGGCATGCTGGGAGTTGTAGTCATGCAGCGCAAGCGGCGGGAGATGTGTGAGCGGGTGACAAGTTTCCCTGGTTTGCTTGTCACCCGCCTGCACATCTCCCACCAGCTCGCTGTCGCATGAGGACATACAGTGAGGACATACTGGGAGTTGTAGTTGTGCGGCGCAGGCGGGAGATGTGTGGGCAGGTGACAATAATTGTATTAACCTATTTTCCGTGTTTTTTTTCTTCTTATTTCAGATTCATGTATCCTGTGGACTACTTCAGATTCGGTGGACTCCGTCAATGACCAGCGTTATTTTTTTTAAAAGTTAATAAAATGGTTAATGAGGGCTTGGGGGGAGTGTTTTTTTGGAATAAAAGTTTTTAAACGTGTATTTTTTTTTTTTTGCACTAAGCATGTCAGGCAGAGAAGTGCACAGAGAAGTGGCAGAGGCCTAAATTCATCAGGCAGAGGTCGCAGCAGACTAGGGGTGAGTGGCAGCAGAAGTCACAGCGAGAGGCCTGAGCTCCCAGTATCAGCTAGCTGTCATGTCTCGACCAGCAACCGATCTGCCATCATCGATTCATTAACACGGTCATCCACTTCATCACAAGTGACATCTGACACCCCCTGTCAACAGTCGGTGGGTTCCTTAGACACAACCCTCAGCTGGCATGGCCCGGGAGCAGTCCCTGTCCTCCCATTGCCTCTGTCCTATGCTGTTCCCTCCCCCACAGAAGTATCTTATGCTGTGGGCTCAGCTCCACTATTTAGTGAGGATGATCTAGAGGACAGTCAGCAGCTACTGCCCAGCCAAGAAGTGGAGGATACATCCGCCGCTTCCTCCGCTAGGCTGGCAAGTAGTGATGAGGAGAGTGGCGTGGGAGGTGGCATTGCGAGCATTCAAGGTCCGGAAGCAGACACTGTTGAGTAACCTGAGGAGGACATCAGTGACGTGCAGACACAACTCAATGATGATGAAGCCGATCACACTTGGAAGCCGGGTGCAAAAGCTTCATCATCATCAGGAGAAGAGGGTTGCAGGTTGCCTGTGAGGCAGCAGCTGAGCCAGCAAGGTGATAGCATGGTTGGCAGTCAGCATGGTGGCAGAAGTGGAAAGTATGGAGCCAAACGTGCCCGGGGTAGACCACCTGCTTTGTGGCAGCCTACCTTCCCGAGAGGTAGTGGAACAGGGGTTCCTGGAGTTGGCGTCAATCAGTGCGGACTGTCTGTGGGAAAATCAGCTACTCGAGGTGAGGCAGTTTTTCATCAAGCTTCCGGAGGATGTCAACCTGGCCACATGCAAGATGTGTTGGCAGAAGGTGTAGAGTGGCCAGCGTCCCAATGTTGGCACCACGGCCCTGCGTCAACATGAGCAGCATCACCATAAAACAACCTAGGAGAACCATGGCTCCTACATGGTGGTCCTGCCTGCTGCATCACCCAGTGGCACTTCGCTCCCTGTTTCAGCCAGCCAAGGCTCCTCCACCTCAGCCGAAGGGAGCTGTGTATCATACCCATCTTTTGTCGCTCCAGATGCTCCTGCTTCTCCTACTTCGAGTCAGTCATTCCGCCAGCAATCCATCGGCGAAGCCATGTCCAAGAGACAACAGTATGCACCCACTCATCCAACGGCGCAGAAGCTGAATGTGCTCCTGTCCAAGTTCCTAGTGCTGATGTTCCTCCCTTTTCAAGTGGTGGACTCTGCACCTTTCAGAGAACTGATGGCTTTGCCGAGCCGAGGTGGGGAGTCCCAAGCCGTTATTTCTTTGCGAAGAAGGCAGTACCAGCCCTGCACAATGTTGTGGAACAGAAGGTGGGCCAGTCCTTGAGTTGGTCGGTGTGTACCAAAGTGCAAGGCAGCACCGACGTGCGGACCTGTAACTACAGTCAGGGACAATACATGTCCTTTTTGGCCCACTGGGTAAATGTGGTTCCTGCACAGCCACAACACCAACTTGGACAGGTCACACCGCTTCTGCCTCCATGCTCTCAGGCCTTTGGTCCTGTGACAGTGTGCGGCTCCGCCTCCTCATCCTCCACCATGTCCTCAGCGTCCACTGCACGGACAAGTCTCAGTGCCCCTCCAGCATACCATGTGTGCAGGTCAAGGCGGTGTCACGCTGTTCTTCACATGGTTAGCCTTGGCAAACAGAGTCACACAGGGGAGAAACTGCTAAAATTCCTTCATCAAGAAATCAAATCATGACTTACTCCACGAAAACTAGAAATGAGAACCATGGTGACCGATAATGGGAAGAACATCTTGTCTGCGCTGCGACAGGAAGCCTGAGACATGCGTCCTGCATGGCACTCGTGTTCAATATGGTTGTCAAGCGGTTCCTGAAGTTTTCCCCCCTGCAAGACATCCTAACAATATTGAAGGAAACTTTGCATGCACTTCAGCCACTCGTACACCGCAAAGCCCACCCTTCTTGAGCTGCAGCGTCAGAACGGTATCCCGTAACATAGTCTGATTTGCAACGTTTCCACGAATTGGAATTCCACGCTCCATATGTTGGACCAACTATACAAACAGAGAAAAGCCATCACCAATTTCTTGATGATCCAAGAGGATTGGTATACTCCCCTCTGTAACTTCAATGTCAACCAGTGGCAGCTCATATGGGACACCTGCTGTTTGGTCAGGCCCTTTGAGGAAGCCACATAATAAGTCAGTTGCCAGAATTACAGAATGAACAAAGTCATTCCACTGCTTCATTTACTACAACACGAGTTGGAAATTATGGCTGGTAAGGGCACTGGAGACATGGTGCCTACATCTCATGGCCACATGAGCCCTGTGGGGGCTGAACTGGAGGAGGAGGAGGGGGAGGGGCACAGTGGAGCACAGTTTAGGTTTCACGAGATGGGCGGTTTTTCTAGTCATCTGACAGGAGGGGAGGAGCAGCTAGAGGGTTATGAGAAGGGTGAGACAAAGGACCCAGATATATCGTGGCAGTATGCAGTGGAGATGGAAGCAGGGAGTCCCTCCGGGTCACTTGCATAAATGGCACGATGCATGCTCACTTGAAAATCCGCTGGACTTCTGGGCAGCCAAACTTGATTTGTGGCCACAACTAGCAGAGTTTGCCCTGGAAAAGCTGTCCTGCCCAACCAGTATTGTGCCATCAAAGCGGGTGTTTAGTGAGGCGGGGGCCATAGTAACCCCAAGGAGAACTCGTCTGTCCACGAAAAATGTGGAGAGACTGACCTTTGTGAAGATGAATCAGGCATGGATCAGCCAGGATTTCCACCCTCCAATGCCTGATGCATCAGAGTAGATTGACCATGGTGCCACACGAACACTTCACATATATGGATAGTGCAAAACATATTTAAGGCGCTGCTCCCAGTTACAGACATTCCTCCACATCGGACCACAAGTAATTATTGAGGATATGCATTAGCTAAAACTTTTCTTAGGATAAAATATATGTACCCAAAAAAATTTTGAAATCAAACACAAGGAAAGGAAAGTATTGATGTGATGCAGAGACCTCTAAAAGGTGGATGGGAACAACGTATGGTCCATTGTAACTGGTGGGGGTAAAAACTTACCCTGTAAGGCCCTACTCTCACATTATTAATTTCCTTCTTGGCAAGTGTTACTCGTCCTAAATAGGGCGGCCCCACACATGAACCTCTCCCTATTTCCACTTACAAACACTGCTATTTCACAGGGTTTAGGTGAAAATAGGGAGAGTATCCTGTGTGGGGCCGCCCTTTTTAGGGTGAGTAACACTTGCCAAGAAGGGAATTAATAGGGCGAGAGTAGGGACTTACAGGGGGATTTTTTACCCCCACCTGCAACCATGGACAATACGTAGTTCCCTCCCACCTTTTCGTTGAAAGTGTTCCTCGTCTTAAAAAAAGGCGGCCCAACAAGGAACCTCTCCCTATTTCCACCTAAAAACCCTGGGAAACGGCAGTGTTTGCAGGTGGAAATAGGGAGAGGTCCCTGTGTGGGGCTGCCTTTTTAGTGCGTGTAACATTTGCTGAGAAGGGAATTTAGAGGTCTTTGCATCTCATCAATACTTGCTGTTGTAGGCTGCACATGGTGTTTTTTGCAGGCCTTTCCTTTTGTTTGATTTAAAAAAGTTCTTCTTTTTTCACCCACCTTTGTCACCGGGTACTGGCATTGCCACCCACTGCCCCACTATGTCACCTGGTCTCTTTCAGGACTCCTGATGCTGCTGATGCCACCTCCAGGGTGTCTCATACTGCCACCATATGTTGTCCTCATGCTGATGCCAGCTCCAGGCTGTCTCATTCTGCCACCATATGTTCTCCTCCTGCTGCTGCCACCTCCAGGCTTTCTCATTCTGCAACTATATGGTCTCCTCATGCTTCCGCCACCTCCAGGCTGTGTCATTAAGCCACTATGTGGTCTCCTCATGCTGCCGCCAACTCCAGGCTGTCGTTCAGCCACTATATGGTTTCCTCATGCTGCCGCCAACTCTAGGCTGTATCATTCAGCCACCATATGGTCTGTTCTTGCTGCTGCCAATTCCAGGCTGTGTCATTCATCCACTATATGGTCTCCTCATGCTGCCTCCAACTACAGGCTGTGTCATTCAGCCACTATATGGTCTCCTCATGCTTCCGCCACCTCCAGGCTGTGTCACTGTACCGCCATGTGGTCTCCTCATGCTGCTGGCACATTAAATCAAACTTCTTAGGTTCATGTATTTGAACTCTTCAATTTAAATGTTAAAAAATATATTTAATCTTTTCAATTGTTAAGCCCTATGGTCTCATCAGGCTGTTGCCACCTTCAGGATGGTTCATTCAGCCACTATATGGTGTCCTCATACTGCCGCCACCTCCACGCTGTGTCACTATATGGTCTCCTCAAACTGATGCCACCTTAAAGGCTCTGGCATTGTGCGACAATGATTCTGATAGTGATGCCTCTAATCTGCATGTCATACTGGATAACAGTATTATTTCACTAACCCAGCATACACCCTAAGCGTGTTACAGCAAGGCAAAGTGTTCTACACCCCTATTGAGGCTCTCAATAGGCCAGAAATAGCCATTTTTAATACAAATTTGCCTCAAATAAATTCGAACTGAACCAAATGTTTTCAGAAAATTCTGCGAATTGGCCAAATCAGCAATGAGTGCTATTTCTTTCATCAAAGACACGAAATATTTATTAACAAAATCAAAGTATTAGATTGTCCTGCTGATTGTATACTAGTGTCATTGGTTATTGTCAATCTATATACATCCATTGACCATAATAGAGGGAATTCTGCTATTTCTAAATGTTTACAAAATTCTGATTTGTCACATGCTGCCCGTCCCCTTGTTCTGGACCTATTGGAGGTAATCCTCAGACAGAACTACTTTCTGTTTGGAAATGACTTCTATGTCTAGAACAGGGGAACTGCCATGGGCTAAAACGGCCACCTATGGCCACCTATGCAAATGTTTACATGACTGAAGTTGAGGTGTCACACATTTACACATTGCCCCTTTTCCAGTATGTTCACACGTGGTATCAATATATCGATGACACATTTGTCATCTGGACTGGGACACGTGAACAGCTGGAGACGTTTTTTTTTTCAGAGTTGAATGATATTCATCCAGAATTAAGTTTCACTATGGTAACATCTGAAATTTTTTTGCAATTTTTGGACACGACGGTGTATAAACGTGGTGCACGGTTGGTGACTGATCTTTTTGTCAAACCGACGGATAGGAATAATCTGTTAGCATATACCAGTTTCCATCCCAAACTCATGGTAGGTTCACTTCCATGGAGTCAAATGCTAAGTATTAAACATATAGTATCACCTTCAGAAAATGTAGAAACTTGATGAGAGTAGGGGATACCCATGACGTTTGTTACAATGACATAGGCAGAAACTTCAGAATACATCCAGAGAGGAGTTACTGCATCCTGTCAAACATGCTAAACCAAATAGGATTCCTTTTGTTTCCACTTATTCTACCCACAGTATGGAGATTGCTCATATTATCCAGAAAAAATGAGATATAGTAAAACGATCAGCTACGTTTGATGATCCTCCAGTTATGGCATATCGCAAGGACCGTAATTATAAAGATTGCCTGGTGAAGTCCGACATAGGTAGTCTGAAAAACAGAAGAAAACATGGCCATTGTAATAACCTTATAAAAGGGGACACGTTTCATCACCCACACACTAAACAGAAACACATTATTAAAGATAAATATACGTGTAGGTCAACTTACATTATCTATATGTTACAATGTCCATGTGGACTGTATATATAGGTGAAAAGACAAACGAATGCCGAATTTGCCTTAAAGGGCATAAGTCCTCGATTAGGACAAGGAAACTTGATTTGCCAGTGGCGAGACATTTTCACGAATCGGGACACAACATCAGCCAATTGAGGTTCCGCATTATTGACCATGTCCCCCCACTTAGGCGAGGTGGTGATAGGGAGAAATTACTTAAATGGATATACACACTTAACACTTTACAACCCCATGGCTTAAATGTTGATTTTGGCTTAAAACCCATCATGTGAGTAATGTAAAGATTCTTGAATTCCCTTCATTTCTCTTATTCTTTTTTTCTTTACTTTTTTATTCTTTGATTATTTACGATTAGCATTCCTTTTTTTTACCCTCCTTAGCACTCCTTTTTCTTTTTCTCTCTTATCCTCTAGTTCTTCTCTTTAGTTTTACTACTCCCCCTTCCCTTCTCTTTTCTTTTCCATGTTTTCTTTTTCCCTTTTTTATCTATTACTAGCTGAGTACCCGGAGTTGCCTGGTGTTTCCTTCCTAATCCTTGTTATGGAGGAAAATCAACAGACAAAGCTTTTAAATTCATATCCCGTCCTCATATATTGTTGTCATCTCCCATCCCCATATCCCATCCTCCTATCCCGTTCTCCTATCTCGACCTCCTATCTTGACCTCCTATCCCGACCTCCTATCCTGTCCTCCTATCCCATCCTCATCTCCCGTCCTCCTATCCCGTCCTCCTATCTTGACCTCCTATCTCGACCTCCTATCCCACCCTCCTATCCCGTCCTCCTAGCCCGTCCTCCTATTCCGTCCTCCTATCCCATCCTCCTATCCGTCCTCCTATCTCGACCTCCTATCCTATCTCGATCTCCTATCTCGACCTCCTATCCCGACCTCCTATCCCAACCTCCTATCCCGTCCTCCTATCCCGTCCTCCTATCTCGACCTCCTATCTTAACCTTGTATCTCGACCTCCTATCCCGTCCTCATATCCCGTCCTCCTATCCCGACCTCCTATCTTGACTTCCTATCCCGACCTCTTATCCATACCTCCTATCCCGTCCTCCTTTCCCGTGCTCATATCTCGACCTCCTATCCCGCCCTCCTAGCCCGTCCTCCTATTCCGTCCTCCTATCCCATCCTCCTATCCGTCCTCCTATCTCGACCTCCTATCCTATCTCGATCTCCTATCTCGACCTCCTATCCCGAACTCCTATCCCGTCCTCCTATCTCGACCTCCTATCTTAACCTTGTATCTCGACCTCCTATCCCGTCCTCATATCCCGTCCTCCTATCCCGACCTCCTATCTTGACTTCCTATCCCGACCTCCTATCCATACCTCCTATCCCGTCCTCCTTTCCCGTGCTCATATCTCGACCTCCTATCCCGACCTCCTATCCCATCCTCATATCCCGTCCTCCTATCTTGACCTCCTATCCCGACCTCATATTCCGTCCTCATATCCCTACCCATAATATGTGTAGCAGGTATTGAAATATCTTCAGCCGTACGGAAGTTATGTGGGAACATACATTTCCCATTGATTGCATGGGACTTTAAACAAAAACCCTGACCTTCACAAATGGGGGTAGTTAAGGGTTAAATTAGCTATCCTATATTTAAAGTGGACATATAAGTAACGTGACCAAGTATTATTAAAATATCTCCAGCCGTTTTGAAGTTATGCTGGAACATATATTTCCCATAGACTTGTATAAGACATTAAACAAAAACCCCGACCCTGGCAAATGGGGGTGAGTAAGGGTTAAATTAACTATCCTATGTTTGTTGTTGACATATAAGTAACATGTGTGCCAAGTTTCATGTTAATATCTTCAGCCGTTTGGACGTGATGCTGGAACATACATATACACACATATGAACATACATTTGCACTACAATGCTCAGAAGAGAAGGAGTCACATTTTGCTTTTGAAAAGCAAATTTTGCTGAAATGTTTTTTTTGGGGGGCATGTTACATTTAGGGGTACGGTGAGCCTTAATACCCCACAGGTATTTGACAAATTTTTTGTTAAATTCAGATGGGTAAATATTTATTTTATTTATTTTTCACTAAAATGCCTTTTGTCTTTTGGGAGTCTTTTTCTCCTATTACCTCTTGTGAAAATAAAAAATTAGATTTTCTCAAGAGAAATAGGAGTAATAGGAGAAAAAGTCTCCCAAAAATTTTAACCCCATTTCTTCTGAGTATGGAAATGCCCCACATATGGATGTAAAGTTCTCTGCAGGTAAACTACAATGCTCAGAAGAGAAGGAGCGCCGTTGAGTTTTTAGAGAGAGAATTTCTTTGGAATGGAAGTCGGGGGCCATGTGCGTTTACAAAGCCCCCATGGTGCCAGAACAGTGGACCCCATTCTGGAAACTACACCCTTCACAGAATTTAATAAGGGGTGCAGTGAGCATTTACACCCCACTGGCATTTGACAGATCTTTGGAACAGTGGGCTGTGCAAATGAAATATTCAATTCTTCATTTTCACGGACCACTGTTCCAAAAATCTGTCTGACACCTGTGGGGTGTAAATGCTCACTGCAACCCTTGTTACATTTTGTGAGGGGTGCAGTTTCCAAAATGGGGTCTCATGTGGGGGGGAGTCCACTGTTCTGGCACCATGGGAGCTTTGTAAACAGTGGACCCCCCCCACATGAGACCCCATTTTGGAAACTGCACCCCTCAAAAAATGTAACAAGGGTTGCAGTGAGCGATTTCGGACACTTTCTCTTTCCAAAAGCCTAATGGAGCTCCTTCTCTTCTGAGCATTGTAGTTCACCTGCAGAGCACTTTACATCCACATATGGGGTATTTTCATACTCAGAAGAAATGGGGTTACAAATTTTGGGGGGCTTTTTTCCTATTTTCTCTTGTAAAAATTAAAATTGCAGGGTAACACCAGCATTTTAGTGAATTTTATTTTTTCATTTTCACATACAACTTTAACAAAATTCATCAAACACCTGTGGGGTGTTAAGGCTCACTATACCCCTTGTTACGTTCCGTGAGGGGTGTAGTTTCCAAAATGGGGTCACATCTGGGTATTTATTGTTTTGCATTTATGTCAGAACCACTGTAAAATCAGCCCCCTCTGTGCAAATCTTGCACTCTCCCTTCTGAGCTATGTTGTGCGCCCGCAGAGCTCTTTGAGTCCACATATGGGGTATTTCCATACTCAGAAAAATTGTGTTACAAATTTTGGGGGGCTTTTTTTCCCTTTTACCGCTTGTGAAAATTAAAAGTATGGGACAACACCAGCATGTTAGTGTAAAAAATCTAAAGAATTTACACTAACATGCCGGTGTAGACCTCTACTTTACCTTTTCATAAGAGGTAAAAAGAGAAAAAGCCCACCAAAATCACGTGATCGTGAGGTGGCACCCATACCACTTCACTCCTGCTGGGTAAGGGTGGACAGGTCTCAGACAAGCGGTGGGGACCGGAATTCCCATGGGCATACAGGTATGCCCTGGATCCTTAAGTACCAGGGAGCCAGGGCATATCTGTACGCTCTGTGTCCTTAAGTGGTTAAATCACGGGGACATTGAACATGCTGTAAAGAACGGGGGATCATGCACTACAAGAATACCAATGAAAACGTTTAACATCCCCCAAAAAAAATTTATGGATGCAGTTCCTCTTGCACTCTATTTACATATAGCGTTTTGTGCTGCGATTGTGATAGGAATGTGTTTTTATTGTATGTCTAGAGTGCTCGAGATTCTAACAGCTCACAGCTTTGAATTACATGTAGCCACCAACTGGGTCTGGCTTCTCCTAGTGAGGAGTGGTCTCGGCCGATGTGGAAGCACATGATGCGTGACCTCAGCCTGTAGCGCAGGCGTATTCTCGTTGATCACATGCGGCACTGAAGCAAATGATACGGGACATCAGCCTGCAGCACAGACCCGTTCCCTTTTTTTTTTACAAACAGAGCCCGAGTGTTATACACGTTCGGCATGAAGATGATATTATTTCAGTTGGCAAGATGATCGCAGGTGGCTGTGAGTACTGTGGATCCCCCCTTCTGATTTTCCCCAGAGATACACTTTGTCTATATGTGTATACACCGTTATGACAGACAGAGTCACATGATATATGAAGCTCAACCTATCATGTAGAGTGGGTTGAGCCATTACTTGATTACTGAACTAATGCACTTGTGTTGTAACCAATCACTGTTTGCTAGTGTGTGTTTAAGATGGCACTTTGTATGTATTCACTATGCTTGAGAAAGGCCAATAAAAACGAAGCCCCTTTATCCACCCTAAATAAAACCATCTGTGCTTTGTCTTTGCTCACAATGGAATATGGACACCATAGTTATTATTATTATAACATTTTTTGGAAATTGACACAATTCCAGCTCAATATAGGTCCTTATGCTGTATAAAAATCCCCATTGCTAAAATATTGATTTTACGTTGATGAAAATTGACATGTATTCCCGGTAGATAAGAATTAGTGCATGAAATTAATAATACATATATTTACGATTGCGTGATTGCCCTAGGGAATGGTAGGTACCAACAATTAAAGAAGAAGAGAGGGGATCATTTTTTAATTTAGTATATGGAAAATCTTCTGCCATAGGCAAGATCAACATGTTTCAAGCTACATTACCCTTAATCATTATATATAATATATCATACTTATAGAGAAGCAAAGAGAGGTTTATATAATGCACACATCACTGACCTGATATAATAAAAGTTTATATTTTTAAACAATGTTTCTTATGACCATTAGAGATGAGCAAATTTACAGTAAATTCGATTAATCACGAACTTCTCGGCTCGGCAGTTGATGGCTTATCCTGCATAAATGAGTTCAGCTTTCAGGTGCTCCCGTGGGCTGGAAAAGGTGGATACAGTCCTAGGAGACTCTTTCCTAGGACTGTATCCACCTTTTCCAGCCCCCCGGAGCACCGGAAAGCTGAACTCATTTATTTTATATATTATTTTGAATAAAAAGTAACCAAAAAAGTTTATTACTATTTCTCTTATTACTATTACGATAACTGTTACTGTAAAGTAAGTTGTCCCTGTTTAGCATTGCACTGTACTGTATGTACCGTGTTTATGGATGCGTATATTTTTTTCCCCTCTTATGGTGTGATGTGCCTAAGTAAGATTCATTTTTGTATGTGCGTATAAAAATCCAATAAAAATCATAGATACAACATGATTTCCTCTTTGTGTCTTTTTGGTATTTTGTTTTTCATTTTTTTGTTTGTTCAATAATCTAGGGGCTTCTTATGATTTTGTATTTATGCACACATTTGTATTTATTTTTCTATTACTTGTGTTGTATTTTGCCGCTTATGGTCCTGTTTATATTTTGTTATAGATATTACATTGTTAACATGATATTGCTGCATGTTTTGCAATTTTTGTTTGTGTTAGAAGCCTTATATGGGCTTTATGCTGCATGAGTTAGCTTGTATGTGTATTGTGCTACACCCCTGGCTACAACTATGTTTAAAAGTGTTTAATTCTGTATAATGTTTATTCAATAAAGATTGTTCCAGCTATTTTGGGGTGTGCACTAGTTTAGTGCCTTCTGTTTCTACTTATTTCTGTAAGCAATATTGTTGTCTTACATTCAAAGAAATATCTTTACATGCCTATGGTATGAACAATTGCAGTCCAATAATTGATTTATGCTGTATGGTTTTACTGTCTGTTGCTGTGTATCTTGTGCTGCTGTGTTGGGAGATGACTTCACACAGCCATCTGAACAGTAATACATAATTTTACAGACATGTACATACTATATACATGCGTGTGTATGTGTCTTACTGCAATCCTGCCCATAGTAAGCTGCTTAGCTGTGTAATGGGCAGTAAACCAACAATACCTATTATTATATTTCAGTTATTCAGTGTTTATTTTATTGTATACCATAATGGTGTGTGTTAAACTCCTGGACAACTCCTTCTGTTCTAATGACTTATGAGCTGCAATAATAGTCTCAGAATCTGCTAGATGTGAAGTAAAGTAAAAACAAAATGATATAATATTTGCCATGTTTCCAGGAAGACCCCCTTCCAATCTTAAGAATTTGTTCAGCAGGATACATCCTCATTTCATCTCTGTTCAGTAAATATGTTAAATACTACATTACAAAATACGGCTTTTTCTACTCTCAACATAATACAGAACTATTAAAATAGATGAAATGCAGGAAATTTTTCAAAGACATATACCGGACTTAGAGATCAGCTAACATGTACACGTAAAAGGCATTCAGAAAGTCTTTAGACCCTTTTACTGTTATCATATTTATAATTTTGCAGTCTTGTGCTAAAATGGAAGAACATTTTTTTCCCTTCATCAATTTGTGCTCAATAGCCCATAATAAGAATGTGAAAATAGAATTTTAGAAATTGTATTTAGTTTTAAAAAGGGGGCCTCCCATCTATTTTTATTATCTTGGAGATGCTTCTAAACCTTGACTGGAGTCACTGATAGTAAATTCAGTTAACTGGATAATGTCTCTTAAATCATGACCGCTGCATTTGAGGAATCCCCCAGAACTGTGTCTACAGCATTATACAGACAGAATACACTGTATTAGTGTACTAGTGCAGTATATTATGTAGGTGATCTGCTAATCGCTGTCACAATCCCTACGTGGGACTAGTAAAAACTACAAAAAAGTTAAACATTTTTAGCAAAATAAAATTTTATATAAAAAAAGATCAGGGAATGACAAAAAAGAATGACAAAATTAACATCTTTCCATATAGTGGATGGCGTAAACTTAAAATGCAAAAATGGAATGGCAAAATCTATTTTTTTCAATTTCTCAGGCAAAGAATGGGTTAATGTTAATAATTAACCAATCATATATATGAACCCCAAAATAGTGGCATTAAAACATACACCTAGTCTGCAAAAAAAAAAAAAAAAAAACAAGCCCTCAATTAGCTTTGTGGATGGAAAAATGATAAAATAAATAAGTTACAGCCCTTTAAATAATAATTAGGGATGAGAGAATTGAATCTGATGAATCCGAATTCATTACGAATTTCAGGAAAAATCTTTGCAACGAATATGAATATTGCCACAATTCGATCGCACAAATTGCTTCATTAAACTCCATTTAGTGCGGTCTAAGCTCCAGGACATCTAAAATGGCAGATCTGCATGTCAGGACATGGGCAAGGAATACTGGGAAGGCGGGAAAAAGGATAGGCGGGATGACCCTGAATAACATGCAACATGCAGCCCATCAGCAGCCAGCCACCCCTGTGATGTAACAACCCTATATAATCGGCAGCCATCTTGCAGCTGCTCACACCAGCGTTCAATTGCAGAGAGAGAGCAGTGTGTTGCACAGAAAAGCATTTTTACAGCAGCGATTCACCTCAAGCACAAATCCAGCCCAGAAGCACTGATAGGGAAGGGAGAGAGATTGAGAGAGAAAGTGCAATATTGGGTGTAGTACACAGCGACTGTGTGCTGCAGAACTGGTGTGTACAACAACTGAAAAGCTAATAGTAGCCAGCCAGTTAGGGTGAGCAGAGCACTAAAAGTGGAGCGCATTGTACTCCCTTCCTAAGTGCATACCACGCACTTACATCTAAGTGGTGTACCATTTTGTTTCTGCTAAAGTCTTAACTCCTTAAGGACTCAGGGTGTACTTGTACGTCCTCTGAGTCCATTCCCATTCTATAATGCAATATAGCAGGTCAGGCCTGGCCTCTAACAATGGCCAGGAGCCGTGCTGCTCCCCAGTTTCAGACATTCCTCCGCATCAAACCACAAGTAAGTATTGAGGATATGCATTAGCTAAAACGTAACTTTTCTTGGGATAAAATATATTGAACATATTTAATATATTGAAATCAAACAAAAGGAAAGGTGTGCAAAAAACACCATGTGCCACCTATATGACAAAGTATTGATGTGATGCAAAGACCTTTAAAAGGTGGAAGGGAACAACGTATGGTCCATTGTAAATGGTGGGGGTAAAAACTTCACCTGTAAGGCCCTACTCTCGCATTATTAATTATCTTCTTGGCAAGTGTTACTTGCCCTAAAAAGCGTGGCCCCACAGAGGATCCTCTCCCTATTTCCACCTACAAACACTGCCATTTCCCAGGGGGTTTTGGTGGAAATAGGGAGAGTTTCCTGTGTGGGACTGCCCTTTTTAGGGAGTGTAACAGTTGCCAAGAAGGGAATTAAAAGTGCGAGAGTAGGGCCTTACACAGGAATTTATTACCCCCACCTGGTACAATGGACAATACATTGTTCCCTTACACCTTTTCGAGGAAAGTGTTACTCATCTTAAAAAGGGCGGCCCCACACAGGAACCTCTCCCTATTTCCACCTAAAAACCCGGGGAAATGTCAGTGTTTGTAGGTGGAAATAGGGAGAGGTTCCTGTGTGGTGCTGCACTTTTTTGGGGCGAGTAACACTTGCCAAGAAGGGAATTAATAATGCGAGAGTAGGGCCTTACAGGGGAAGTTTTTACCCCCACCGGTTACAATGAACCATACGTTGTTCCCTTCCACCTTTTAGAGTTCTTTGCATCACATACATACAGTGGTCCCTCAACATACGATGGTAATCCGTTCCAAATGAACCATAGTTTGTTGAAACCATCGTATGTTGAGGGATCCGTGCAATGTAAAGAATAGGAAGTTGTACTCACCTGTCCCCGCCGCTCCGGACCGTCACCGCTGCCCTGGATGTTGCGCTCCATCGCTGTCGCTGCGTCCCCGTGATGTCCCCGCCGCTCCAGAACGTCTCTGCTGCCTGGGATCGTCGCTCTCACGTCGTCGTCATTGCGTCACTATGCACGCCGCTCCTATTGCATTACGGAACGGCGTGAGTGGCGACATGATGACTACGATGGAGAGCACCGGCGATGGAGGGGATCCCAAAGAGGACGCTCCGGAGCCCCGAGGACAGGTAGGAGACCCTCACCGGAGCACATGGGGCACTGCAAATGGCTATCCGGAGGCAGCTGAAGCAGTCAGCGCTGCCGGATAGCCGTTTATGTGATGGCCCCGACATACAAAAGCATCATATGTTGATGCTGCCTTCAACATGCGAGGGCCTCTGAGAGGCCATTGCATGTTGAAATTATCGTATGTCGGGTCCATCGTAGGTCAGGGGGGTTACTGTACTTGGTGTTGTAGGTGGCACATGGTGTTTTTGGTACACCTTTACTTTTGTTTGATTTCAAAACATTTTGGGGCACATTTATTTTATCCTAAGAATATTATTAAAAGTTAAGTTTTATGTAATGCATATCCTCAATACTTGCACACTAGCACTTCTACAAAAGAGACAGTTTTCTTCTGCCTACCTGCCTCAGCTACTATTCTGATCCTGCCACCCGCCTGATGCCATGCATCTGATGCCAAATTCTCCTTTTTTACCCCACCTTCATCACCAGGTCCTGGTATTGCCACCCACCTCCCCACTATGTCACCGTGTCACTTTCAGGACTCCTGATGCTGCTGATGCCCCCTCCACTCTGTCTCATTCTGTCACCATATGTTCTCCTCATGCTACTGCCAGCTCCAGGCTGTCTCATACTGCTTCCATATGTTCTCCTCATGCTGATGCCAGCTCCATGCTGTCTTATACTGCCACCATATGTTCTCCTCATGCTGCTACCATCTCCAGGCTGTCTCATTCTGCCACCATATGTTCTCCTCATGCTGCTGCCAGCTCCAGGCTGTCTCATACTGCTTCCATATGTTCTCCTCATGCTGATGCCAGCTCCATGCTGTCTTATACTGCCACCATATGTTCTCCTCATGCTGCTACCACCTCCAGGCAGTCTCATTCAGACACTATATTGTCTCCTCATGCTGCCGCCACTTCCAGGCTGTGTCATTCTGCCACTATATGGTCTTCTTATGCTGCTGCCAACTCCAGGCTGTGTCATTCAGCCACTACATGGTCTCTTCTTGCTTCTGCCAACTCCAGGCTGTGTCATTCTGCCACTATATACTCTTCTCATGCTGCCGCCAACTTCAAGCTGTGTCATTCAGCAACTATATAGTCTCCTTTTGCTGCCACCATCTCCAGTCTTTGTCATTCAGCCACTATATGGTCTCCTCATGCTGCTGCCAACTCCAGGCTGTGTCATTCAGCCACTATATAGTCTCCTCTTGCTGCCACCAAATCCAGGTTGTGCCATTCAGCCACTATATGGTCTCCCTTGCTGCCGCCAACTACAGGATGTGCCATTCAACCACTATACGGTCTCTTCATGATTCTGCCACCTCCAGGCTGTGTCATTCAGCCACTATATGGTCTCCTCTTGCTGCCACCAACTCCAGGCTGTGCCATTCAGCCACTATATTGTCTCCTCTTGCTGTTGCCAACTCCATGCTGTGCCATTCAGCCACTATATGGTTTCCTCATGATTCCGCCACCTCCAGGCTGTGTCATTCAGCCACTATATGGTCTCCTCTTGCTGCCGCCAACTCCAGGTTGTGCCATTCAGACACTATATGGTCTACTTGTGCTTCCACCACCTCTAGGCTCTGTCATTCAGCCACTTTAGGGTCTCCTCTTGCTGCCACCAACTCCAGGCTCTGTCATTAAGCCACTATATGGTCTCCTAATGTTTCCGCCATCTCCAGGCTGTGTCACTGTGCCGCCATGTGGTCTCCTCATGCTGCTGCCACATGATATAAAACTTTTTAGGTTCATGTATTTGAAATCTTCAATTTTAATGTTAAAAAAAAAATCTTTAATCTTTTAAATTGTGAGGCCCTATGGTCTTGTCAGGCTGTTGCCACCTCCAGACTGGGTCATTCAGCCACTATATGTTGTCCTCATGCTGCTGCCGATTAAATACACTAGTCAAGACCAGTATATGGAGGGTTAATCCAATCACTTTTCCAATAGATCACCCCTTGGGGCAATCCAATAATACCCTAGTTTCCCATATACCAAACTAAAATGTATAAACTTTATTAGAAACTAATCAAAGATAAACCACACATTTAAAAAGGTACCAGAGCAGTATTCCTTGGTTTTGATCTAATGTCTTGTAATATCTTTCTCACTGAGATTATTTGTTAATATCTGTCGCTGAGTGTGCCTGCAGCTCACACTCTGCTTACTCCGGAAACTGCTCTGATATAGTTAAAACACCCTACTCATGCTGCTGCCGCCTCCACGCTGTGTCATTCAGGCACTATATGGTCTCCTCATGTTGCTGCCACCTCCACGCTGTGTCATTCAGCCACTATATGGTCTCCTCATGCGACATTGATTCTAATAGCGACACTTCTAATCTGTATGTCATACTGAATAACAGGATTAATTCACTAACCCAGCACATACACTATGCGTGTTTCAGCAAGGCAAGGTGTTCTGCACCCCTATTGATGCTCTCTGTAGGCCAGAAATAGCCATTTTTAATAGAGATTTGCCGCAAATAAATTAGGACTGAATCCAATTTTTTCGGATAGGCCGAATCAAATTTTTCAAAAATAATAATAATAATTTAAGAAAAAATATTGTTATTTGGAATATTTGTTTGTAGAAAGTAACAACTGGCAAAGTAATGCCAAGAAAACAAATTGTTCATAAAATAAACATTTTTAACTTAGAAATTTGTTTAGAAATTAATATTAGGTAGAATAACCTTAAAGGGGTTATCCAGGAATAGAAAAACAAAGCTAATTTCTTTCAAAAGCCACTCCTCATCTGTCTCCAAATTGGGTGTACTTCTGCAGCTAAGTTCCATTGAAATGAATGGAGCCAAGTTGTAAAATCACACACAACCTGGCGACAGACATGTAGCTGTTTTTTTGTGTTTTTTTTTTAAAAGAAATTAGCTCTGCTTTTCTATTTCTGGATAACCATTGCATTTTTATCACACCTTGGCATGCTTTACACCAGTCAGTCGCATTACTGTTGGGTAACTTTATGCCATTCCTGGCACAAAAATTCAACCAGCTTGGCTTTGATTAACAACTTGTGGCCAATCATCTTACTTTTAATCAAATTCAAGAGGTTTTCAATGGGGTTCAGATCTGGAGATTTGTCTGACCATGGTCTTGATCCTGCTGTCCTCCATTCACATCCTGATTGACCTTGGTGTGTGGCATGGAGCATTATCCTGTTGGAAAAAACAATTCTCAGAGTGAGGTGTGCAAAATCCGCTGCGGAGCGGAAAATACGCTGTGTTTTCTTCGATGAGCTTACACGCAGAGCTACCCAGTAGCAGCCCTGTGTGTGCAGTGAGGTTTGGAGGGGGAGTTTGCGTGCTGGCGTGACTGTGACACGTGCCCCGCCTCCAAACCTCACTGCATACAGGGCTACTGCGGAGAAGCCCTGTATGTCTGCTCTTCAGAGAAGAGCAGATATTGCAAAGCATTAAATACGCTGCATACACGCTACGTGGGGCAGTCTCCTTAGGAAACATTTTCAAAGGAGAAAGAAGCAGGTGCTCTTCCAGAAAAACCTTGGACTTGATTCATACGTCTTTCACAAAATCAAATATGCTTGATTCCAGTCATCATAAAACATACCCAGATCCTTACCGATCCTCCAGCAAATTTCACAGGGGGTGTAACACACTGTGGCTTGTAGGCCTCTCCGGGTCGCTGTCTAACCATTAAACAACCAGGTGTTAAGCAAAGCTGAAAAGTTCAACTTTTTATAGAAGAGCTAACTCCATTCCTCTACTGTGCAAACCATTTGCAAACTTCATCTTGGCTCTTCTTTGCTTCTAAGTGATGTAGATCTTTCTCTCTAGCTTTGTACGACTTCAACCCTGCCCCTAGGTGCCTGTTTAAACCGTTCTCGCTGTGTACTTCACCCTAGCTTCTGTTTGTCTTTCTTTTTTTTGGTCACTGGATGCCATGTTACAGTTGCTGAATGACATTCAAATACATTGATAGTCATCTCAAGTGGACAGTTGTTATTGCCCTCTGCCAGTCTGTAGCTTGCTTTATTGTTTCCAATGTCTGTAGGTTGGCCTTGTCTTTGAAATTTTTAGGATAGAAGCAACCTGATGCTCACTGTTTTTCTCTACCAGTAAAAATCATAATGAAGCCCTTATTTTCCTCACTCAAAGCTTTTCTTTTTAACTCTTTAGTCATGCTAAATATTTATTTTTGATTCAAACTACTTTTGAGGTACAGCTATAAAAGAATAGGGATGACTACAGCAGCGGTATGTATACTTTTCCTTGTTAAATTAGAATTAGTTTGGGTAATCGCCTAATTGGTACCCCATTAAGCATATCAGGTGAGTCTGTGTTGGAATTTAAAGGGGTACCCCACTTGAAAATATATATATTTTTTAAATCAACTGGTGCCAGAAAGTTAAACAGATTTATAAATTACTTCTATTAAAAGTGTCTCTCAGAGGCCATCGCATGTTGAAGTGCCTCTCAGAGGCCATCGCATGTTGAAGGCAGCATCAACATACGATACTTTTGTATGTTGGGGCCATCGCATAAACGGCTATCCGGCAGCTCAGACTGCTTCAGCTGCCGCCGGATAGCTGCTTAAGGTGCCCTGTGTGGTCCGGTGAGTGTCACTCAACTGTCCCCGGTGCTCCGGACCGTCCCCGGCGCTCCGGATTCCCTGCATCGCCTTCGCTCTCCTTCGTCAGGTCACCGCGCACGCCGTCCCGTCATCCAATAGGAGCGGCGTGTGCAGCGACGTGATGACGGAGATGAAGAGAGACGATCCCGGGCAGCAGAGATGATCCGGAGTGGCGGGGACACCCTGGGGACACGGCGACAGCGATGGAGGGCGACATCCAGGGATATTTTACATTGCACGGATTCCTCAACATACGATGGTTTAAACTAACGATGGTTCATTTGGAACGAATTACCATCGTATGTTGAGGGACCACTGTATACACAATAGGAGAGGTTTATCAAAACCTGTGCAGAAGAAAAGCTGACTAGTTGTCTTTAGCAACCATTCAGATTGCTTCTTTCATTTTTCATAGGCCTTTTCAAAAATTAAAGAAGCGATCTGATTGGTTGCTAAAGACAACTAGTCAGCTTTTCTTCTGCACAGGTTTTGATAAATATTCTCTAATAGCCTTTATTCTACACAAGTTATTGCATAGGAAACACATGTAGCATTACAATCATGCTCCAGTTAAATCTGGGCCAGAAGTGATGTGAAAGAACCCAATGATGTACAGATGTTAAAAAACAATAATTGAAAAAGTTTTTCTAAAGTGCAGGAAAACAGGATGCTTCTGCGTTATGTAGTAAAGTTCATTTACATAACAAAACATCCTGAAGCTGTATTGAAATACACTAGATGATGAAGTCTAAGACCGTTTAAAGTGAATCCCATTTGCAATCATACAACATATACCAGACTCCTATTAACCTAAGAATGATTAATAGTCTGCATGGTATGCAGTGTTTGCACTGGGACACTAATAATGTGCAAAGGAGTGCCTGCTACTTAAACTGGCACTTATACAGTATAAATAGTCATAGAAGATTGACTACACACCAAAAGACAATGATTTATTCTAAAAACTAGACTCCAGTGCAAGTAACATACCAGCCTGTTATGAGAAGAATCTGGTTTTCCTAAACAGTAAAGAGTCTTTGTAGAGAACTTAAACCAGCATGTCACCACAGGATAATAGATCAATCAAGTCAGTTAATGCGTCATACACAAAATAGGTTAAAAAGAAAATTGTTTACAAAAATAATCAAATATATATTTTATTATAATAATTTTTTTTAAATTACAACCAGAGAGGAAATGTTTTACACATGATTTTAAAACAATAAAATAGGATTTAAAGGGGTATTCCGGGCAAAAACATCTTATCCCCTATCGAAAGGATAGGGATAAGATGTCTGATCGCGGGGGGCCTGTTGCTGGGACCCCCGCGATCTCCCTGCAGCAGCCCGCATTCTATGCGTAGCTGCGTCTGAAGTTTCGAAAACTTCCGGGCTTCCGATACGGGGACGTGACATCACGCCATGCCCCCTCCATTCATTTCTATGGGAGGGGGCGTAACGGCCGCAACGCCCCCTCCCATAGACATGAATGGAGGGGGCATGGTGTGACATAGTGTCTGATCTTAGGTATAACGTACATATACAAAAATATGAGGAGCTATTGCACAGGGTGTGCTATAAATCATAACTATTAATATTATTTGTTAAAATTCCTTATATAAAGTCCCGTGTTCAAATGAAAAATAATGAGTACGCAAACTCGCTCTAGAGTTTAAGAATTCAAGGCGCACTCTGGGTTTTGCAGGGCCCAGCCAGCCCAGAGGAGCCACATACCAAGGGCATAGGTTTTAAACAGCCACTCTGGGTGAAAATACAATATTTTACCACCAACGCGTTTCTACCAACAGATAAATCTTGGTGTCATTAGCGGGTAGACAAATATACAATGAAAAGACCAAACTGAAAGAACCAAATATCAAAATAATAAAAGATATGTCCAGGTGTGGGTAAGGTGACCTGGAACCTACAATGTGCGCGTGTCCTTCTATGATACCTGCAAATCAAGGGGATTTCACATGTAGCAGGTATTGTTCATATAGAATGGGAGGCTCTCCATCATAGTCAAATACCAAACAACACACTGATAACAATATGCAAATAAAATGTGACCTGGGACCTGTAACAGAAAACTGACCCTACACCACCTGCAAAATAAAACATAGCTAGGTATAAAGCCTTAAAGCAAAATGGTGTTCCTGTAGGGAAAGATGCGGTCCCTAATGGTCACATAGATCAGGTGTCCAATGTTCAGCGGGATCCGTATGTCAGAGATCCACCTGCAAAGTAAAACAATGGAGGACCATTCAGTACTTGGACCTGTTTGAAAGGAAGACATAGAGCTGTACTGTGACAGTTCTATATTACTTATGGTTAGCTGAACATTCTAAGCTGACAGCGCGATCCTGCTGCCGCAGGAGACCGGAGTCGTCCGGTTCACTCGCTCGATGTAGCGAGGAATTGGCGTCTGACATAATTTACGCCTGGCGAGCGGGCTTATACAGCGCATGGAGCCGCCTCCCGTGTGACTCCGGCAGGAGGCGTGTCTGACGGGGTGCCGTGCATCCCCGCGCTGTCAATACATGCGCTCACACGGGCGTACTTACAAGTATATACACAATGAAACGAAATAGTTAGGTAGGTAACTGAGGACCCTACAGTAATGGCTTGCCATTAACTAGGAGGCAATATGAGTGCAGATTACCATGAATGGTGTTTTTATGGATATAAAAAGGCTTACCATAGCCATGCGGAAAACAATATAGAGCTATGCAAGTATAAGAAGCCATGAAGGGTGTTATCATAGGTCCATATGTTTGCCTAAATCCTAGAGGGGCAATATTGTGAAGAATAGCTTAATGAGAAATGGATACAGGGTGATAGAATCATACACAAGCAACAGAGGTCAGCAGGTCGATAGTGAACCCCTGTTAAGAGTGAGGTTAAGTATAATGCAAGGGGGTGTAGGATGTAGATATCAACTAATAACCGCCACATGGGCCATTAATTGCAGGGGGGCCCTAGGTGGATGGTGACAGATGATATAGCGGAGCACTAGGCATACCAACATTGTCCCTGAGGTACCCTGGTTGTGACGCCCTATAACTAGGCGGGATGGCAGCCTTAAAAAGGGCGGTCCCACAGAGGAACCTCCTGTTAAGATCCTATTGTACCCTATATAAAAGAGATTCCTAAAAAAAAAACTCCTAGCTGCCTAATAAAGTCACTTAAAAGCCCATATCGCTGAAAATGGATGTATTATAAAAAAAAAACTGGCAAATTGAAGTTGTTCGTTTTTAGACCATACGGTGAAATGGAATTGAGATGGTAAATGCAGCGACATTCCTTTTGGAGGAGTAATCTATTGATGTTGCCCCCTCTCTCAACTTTTTCTATCTCCACAAATCTTATGCAAGATGAATCCCCCCCATATACAGAATCAACATGTAGCGCCACAGGTATATCCCGGAAATTTCTGATGTCTCCCAAATGTTCAAGAATTCTTTTCTTAAACTGTCGGATGGTCTTGCGCACATAGATAAGTGGGCATGTACAAAAATTACTGCAGTAGTAGCATAGTTTATAAACTTTTTAACCCCTTAAGGATGCAGCCCTTTTTCGCAATTCTGACCACCGTCACTTTAAGCATTAATAACTCTTAAGATGTTTTTACCGATTGTTCTGATTCTGAGATAGTTTTTTCGTGACATGTTCTACTTTATTTTGGTGGTAAATTTTTGTCGTAACTTGCATCCTTTCTTGGTGAAATATCCCAAAATTTCATGAAAATTTAGCATTTTTCTTACTTTGAAGCTCTCTGCTTGTAAGGAAAATGGATATTCAAAATAAATTTTATATTGATTCACAAATACAATGTCTACTTTATGTTGGCATCATAAAGTGGACATATTTTTACTTTTTGAAAAAATTAGAGGGCTTCAAAGTATAGCAGCAATTTTCAAAATTTTCATGAAAATTGCAAAATCTGAAGGGACAGATGTTACAGAACTACAACTCCCAGCATGCCTGGGCAGTCTAGGCATGCTAAGAGTTGTAGTTTGGCAATATCTGGAGGGCCACCGTTTGGGCACCACTGTAATAGTGGTCTCCAAACTGTGACCCTCCAGATGTTGCAAAACTATAACTCCCAGCATGCCCAGACAGCCTTTCGCTGTCGGGGCATGCTGGGAGTTGCAGTTTGGCAACCACTAGAAGGGCACCAGTAAATATCGCTTTACTGCACCTTCCCCCCCCCCCCCCACATCGCTTCCCTACCTGTGCCGCTGATCTCCGCAGTCTCCACTGATGATCGGCGGTCCCCACGGCTTCTTTTGTTGGGGTAACCACCGCCATCTTCTTCCCCCGTTTTGCCCAACATCCAGGGGTGGCCAGAGCGGGGGGTTTCCATGGCAACCCCCCTGTCGTGCGCTGCCATTGGTCAGAATTCATTTTTGACTAATGGCAGGGAATAGGAGGAGATCGCAGCACTGCAATCTTGCTCCTATCCCTCAGGATGATCGGGCTGTCATTGACAGCTCTGATCATCCCTATTTTCCAGGCGATCGGGTCACCAGAAACCTCATCAGCCTGGAATAGCAGAAAATCGCATGTCTGAATTCTCGGGATGCAGGGTGCATGCATACTCCCTATGACCTGAAAAGGTTAATGGGGCCCAAAGATAGGGGGATAGTTGTAGTCTTGGTGATGTACTGGAAGGCGAGGCAGTGGCCGCTTTTAGGGCACCCGACAGCTGGTGCCATCCTACCTAGCCACTTCCGGGTGACTAAATCGGGGGTACGCAGATGGGCGGAAATGACGTCAGAAGCCTCCCTGAAATTTATGATTATACTCTAGGAAGGGGAAAGGAAAAATTTTGAAAGTATATCTATAAGACTACAGCAGCAGAAGGAAATTGTCCTTTGCTCCAAAAACGATCCAGAGTTCACCAATAGGGAAACACAATTGCAGAACCAATTTGAAAATATCAATATCAATTGAAACAGAGGAAATATACCCAATTTGTCAGGGATTTAGCTGACTTTAAGGAAAACAGAATATACAGTGTGTTAGAAAGAAATCCCCAACCTAGGGATACTGAAACCGACATCCCATCTGTAACCGTCTTACCCTAAAGGCTTAGTAGTGGATCCGCTGTCCTGTGTGAACTATGGCTGAACCGTACCAGGGAGCAGAGTCTAAGGTGCAAAGCGGGATGGACTTGCAGCGGCAGGCGGCACCCAGTTCGCTACCCCTGGCACAGTCCGTCCACACAGGTTGCCCAGATGTAACTTGGCACAGATGGTATAGCGTAGTCAGGACAAAGCACAGGTCAGAAGGCAGGTGGCAAAGAAGCGTAGTCGGGTCACAGGCAAGAGGTCAGGAGTCAGGCAGCAGAGGAGCAAGGTCAGGTCACAGGCACAAGGTCAGGATGCAGGCGGCAAAGGAGCAAGGTCAGGTCACAGGCTGGAGGTCAGGAACACTAATATGGCACACACAATGTAACGCTTTGGCATTAAGCACAAAGATCCAGCACTATGATAGGGAGGTGCTGGACTTATATAGAGTCCACCCAGCAGGCAACCAATTATGGGCGTACTGGCCCTTTAAATCCAGCAATGCCGGCACAGGAACTAGATGGGGCGCACTCACGGCTGGACAGAACGGCCGGAGCATTACCCCGAGCAATGCCCGGGACAAGCGTGCGGGAGCGTCCCGCACCGCGAGTCCCAGGACCACCCATGTCAGGGGGGAGGGAGTGCTCACGGCCAGAATGAGTGGCCGGAGCACTGCCCATAACAACATACTCAGACACTGACCATTTGGAAGGGGGGTCACAAGGACGGAGAGGGGATACAAACAAAGGCACTGGTAGGAATAGACAAGGGAGAGGTAGAGGGGGATCTCAGGGGGCATCCAACAACCAGGTCCCAGCAAGTGGTACCTTGCCATCTTCCTCTTCTTTTTTAGAGGGGAAGCAGAGAGACTACTACCAATTGCACCTACCTCCCCCACGCAGACCCAAATACCCAAACTTAATGAGTCCACCCAGATAATTAATTTATCTAGTATTACACTAACAGAAACACAAACAAATGTTTTATTGAAGGGTATGTCCTTTGTGCCCTCCGTTTACTATGACCCGTTTGAATGGACAAAAGACCTGCACCTTTTCACCCGAAGGCTAAAATGGCATACATTTTTTAAACTAAAGGATAAACGGGAATGTATTGAACATGGGGTGATGAAGGAAGACCTAGCAGCTACCAGAACTTTGGTTGACCTGCTAGATGAAAATGAACACACTATGGGACAAGGTCCTTTTACCACACTCAAGCCAAAAAGCAAACTGCTTCCCCCTATTGGTGGCACGTCGTGTATTGACGTTTTCCTTGAACTGGTTCTTAGGGATCTGAGGTCTGTACCTAAAACAGAGAGCCACAGAGAGAACCTAATATACTATGAAAGACAAGCTCTCTTTCAATTACAAAAGAATGACCAATTAATCATTAAATCTGGTGGATAAGCACAAGTATATTTGCATGGTCAAGAGGTTATTAGATGACCATGAAACATATGAGATTTTGAGTTATTACATGCTGCACTAGAAAAAAAAAGAGTTCTAATTTCTGTTACCCACAACACCAACGATCCCCACTTTCTATGCACTGCCCAAGATACTTAAGGGCCTAATACTCAAGGGCCACCCCCATAGTATCTGGGGTGGGCAGCATTGCACAGAATGTGGGGATCTATGTGGACAAAATATTACGTCAATTTGTTTTTGTTTTTCCTTCTGAGAGAGGGAGCGACATCAATAGATTACTCCTCCAGAAAAATGTCACTGGATTTACCATCTCAATTCCATTTCACCTTATGGTCTAAACGAATAACTTCAATTTGCCTGTTTTTTTTTATAATACATCATTTAGTAGGCAGCTAGGGACGGCTGTTGTCAGCCGCTAAGGAGTTTTTAGTCACCTCTTTTATATAGGGTACAATAGGATCTTAAGAGAAGGTTCCTCTGCGGGACCGCCCTTTTTAGGGCGGCCACTCCGCCTAGGTATAGGGCGTCACAACCAGGGTACCTCAGGGACAGTGTAGGTATCCCTAGGGCCCACTATATCATCTGTCACCATCCACCTAGGGCCCCCTGCAATAAATGGCCCATGTTGCAGTTATTAGTTGATATCTACCTCCTACACCCCACCCCGTTGCATCATACTTAACTTGACCCTTAACAGGGGTTCACCATTGACCTGCTAACCTCTGTTGACTGTGTATGATTCTATCACCCTGTATCAATTTCTCATTAGGCTATTCGTCACAACATTGCCCCTCTAGGATTTAGGCAAACATATGGACCCATGAAAACACCATTCATGGTAATTATTAGAGATGAGATAAGTTACAGTGATTCGATTCGTCACAAACTTCTCGTCTCGACAGTTGCTGACTTTAGCCTGCATAAATTAGTTCAGCTTTCAGGTGCTAGGTGGATATAGTCCTAGGAGAGAGTCTCCAAGGACTGTATCCACTTTTTCCAGCCCACCGGAGCACCTGAAAGCTGAACTAATTTATGCAGGCTAAAGTCAGCAACTGCCAAGCCAAGAAGTTTGTGACGAATCAAATCACTGTAACTGCGCTCCTCTCTAGTAATTATACTGCTTTACATATAATTTTGATTAATTCCATGAAAACACCATTCATAGCTTCTTATACTTGCATAGCTCTATATTGCTTTCCGCATGGCTATGGTAAGCCTTTTTATATCCTTGAAAACATCATTCATGGTTATCTGCACTCATATTACCTTCCAGTTAATGGCCAGGCATTACTGTAGGGTCCTCGGTTACCTATTTAGTTTCTTTGGGAATATTTCGCCCGTGCGAGCGATTGTATTGAAAGTGTGGGGATGCACGGCACCCTGTAAGACACGCCTCCCGTGTGACGCCGTGTGGCTCCTTGCGCTGTATGTGTCACGCCGATCACTCCGGGTCCCGCTGCCTCCCCGGAGCGCTCACGGCATTCCTCTGCATGCAGCGCTCCGGTAAGCACCGCTGACCACGAGCGCTGCTCCCATGTCACCGGAGGGGACGCGATCCAAGGCACGGGACGTGCCCGCTCTCGGATCGTGCCCCATGTTTCTCACCTGCCCCATCCTCCTGCTCAGTCCCTGCGCGCGCAGCCCCGCTCTTTAGGGTGCATGCGCGCCGGGTCTCTCAGATTTAAAGGGCCAGTGCACCATTGATTGGTGCCTGGCCCAATTAGTTCCAAGCACTCCCTACATTATAAAAGTCCACTTCCCCTTCCTGTCCCTGCCGTATCTTGTTGCCTTGTGCCAGTGAAAGCGTTCCCGTGTGTCCATTGCCTGTGTATCCAGACCCTTGCCGTTGCCCTTGACTACGAATCGTTGCCGCCTGTCCCGACCTTCTGCTACGTCTACACCTTGCCTTTGCCTAATCCTTGTGTACCGCGCCTGACTCAGCAGTCAGTGAGGTTAAGTCGCTATCGGGTGGAACGACCTGGGGGTTACCTGCCGCAGCAAGTCCATCCCGCTTTGCGGCGGACTCTGGTGAAAACCAGTAACCTCTTAGATTCCGTTCCCCTGGTACGGCCCACGCCATCACCTCACTGACACAGAGGATCCACCACCTGTGTCCTCCCTGCATACCAGCCCGGATCCTGACAATAAGCCTGCTCGCCGGGCGGAAATTACGTCAGATGCCAATTCCTCGCTACATCGAGCGAGTGAACCGGACGACTCCGGTCTCCTGCGGCAGCAGGATCGCGCTGTCAGCTTAAAATGTTCAGCTAACCTTGAGTAATATAGAACTGTCACAGTACAGCTCTATGTCTTCCTTTCAAGCAGGTCCAAGTACTGAATGGTCCTCCATTGTTTTACTTTGCAGGTATATCTCTGACATACGGATTCCACTGAACATTGGACCCCTGATCTATGTGACCGTTAGGAACAGCATCTTTCCCTACAGGAACACCATTTTGCATTAAGGCTTTATACCTAGCTATGTTTTGATTTGAAGGTGGTGTAGGGCCAGTTTTTTGTTACAGATCCCAGGTCACATTTTATTCGCATATTTTTATTATCGGTGTGTTGTTTGGTAATTGACTATGATGGAGAGCCTCCCGTCATACAAGAACAATACCTGCTACATGTGAAATCCCCTTGATTTGCAGGTCTCATAGAAGGACACGCGCACATTGTAGGCTCCAGGTCACCTTACCCACACCTGGACATATTTTTATTATTTTGATATTTGGTTCATTCAGTTCGGTCTTTTCATTGTATATTTGTCTGTCCCCTGATGACACCAACATTTATCTGTTTTTAGAAACGCGTTGGTTGCAAAATATTGTATTTTCACCCAGAGTGGCTGTATACAGCCTATGCCCCTGGTGTGTGGCTCCTCTGGGCTGGGCCCTGCAAAACCCAGAGTGCGCCTTGAAATCTTAAACTCTAGACCAAGTTTGTGTACTCATTATTTTTCACTTGAACACTTGACTTTATATAAGGAATTTTAACAAATTATATTAAAAGTTATATTTTAGAGCACATCCTGAGCAATTGCACCTCACATTTTTTTATATGATTTATGCTGGATGGTTGTAATTTTGATCAAGGCTTTACATGGGACCCTAATTCCCTAACTACAGCTATTGTAGGTCTAACGTCCTCTGTCCTTAGAAGTCATGCTGCTGGTGTCGCAGGGGATTTAAAGGGGTACTCCCCTAGAAAAAAAATGTTTTAAATCAACTGGTGCCAGAAAGTTACATTTGTAAATGACTTCTATTTAAAAATCTTAACCCTTCCAGTACTTATCAGCTGCTGTATGTTCCAGAGGAAGTTCTTTTCTTTTTGAATTTCATTTTTGCCTGACCACAGTGCTCTCTGCTGACACCTCTGTCCATTTTATGAACTGTCCAGAAAAGGATAGGTTTGCTATGGGGATTTGCTCCTACTCTGGACAGTTCCTAAAATGGACAGAGGTGTCAGAAGAGAGCACTGTGGTCAGACAGAAAGGAAATTCAAAAAGAAAATAACTTCCACTTGAACATACAGCAGCTGATAAGTACTGGAAGGGTTAATATTTTAAATCGAAGTAATTTTCAAATCTGTTTAACTTTCTGGCACCAGTTGATTTATAAAAATAATGTTTTCCAGAGAAGTACTCCTTTATAACCTTAACAACCACGGATGTAAATGTACATCCTGGTGCTGAGGAACATAGCGCACCAGAACGTACATTTACGTCCTGTATATGACCGCGAGCATTTGAGTGGTGTTCGCGTCATACACTGCAGGTCCCGGCTGCTATCATACACTGCTATAGCCGGCTGCTATTATCGCTGGTAATGGCCGACATCCGTGCCGCCATTAACCCCTCAGATGCCGTAATCAATACAATGTGCATGTTAAAATAGATGATCGGATCGCCCGTAGCACTGCTGCGGGGATCCAATCATCTGTAATTGCGGCCGGAGGTCCCCTCACTTGCCTGCGGCCATCTCCTCAGGTTTTCTGCTCTGGTCTGAGATCGAGCAGACCAGAGCAGAGGATAGCTGATAATACTGAATACTTAAGGACAAAATGGGCTTGGTCCTTAAAGGGGTACTCCGGTGCTTAGACATCTTATCCCCTATCCAAAGCATAGGGGATAAGATGCCTGATCGCGGGAGTCCCGCTGCTGGGGACCCCCGGGATCATACACGCAGCACCCCGTTTGTAATCAGTCCCCGGAGTGTGGTCGCTCCGGGACTGATTACCGGCGACTACAGGGCGGGCGGCATGTGACGTCACGCCCCCTTCCCCGTGTGATGTCACGCTCCGCCCCTCAATGCAAGCCTACGGAAGGGGGTATGACAGCTATCATGGCCCCTCCCGTAGGCTTGCATTGAGGGGCAGAGCGTGACATCACACAGGGGCAGGGGCGTGACATCACACGCCACCCACCCTGTAGTCGCCAGTAATCAGTCCCGGAGCGAACACGCTCCGGGGACTGATAACAAATGGGGTGCCGCGTGCATGATCCCGGGGGTCCCCAGCGGCGGGACTCCCGAGATCAGGCATCTCATCCCCTATCCTTTGGATAGGGGATAAGATGTCTAAGCACCGGAGTACCCCTTTAAGGGGTTAAAGGAAAGCTAACACATTGAAAATGCAGTCCAATCTATTGGCAGCCGGAGTAGCTGAATGGATTGATGTATAGATTTGAGGTAAAAGTTTCAAGTAACTTGTCATTTGTTGATGTAAATCTCTACTCATTCTAGGGTAAGTGGTCAAATTTGCATGCTGTATAAAGAAAACTGTCTGTTAGGACCGCCCACTTGACTACTTGGCCCAGAATGAGCAGAGATTTACATGAATGAATGAAGAGTTATCCTGGAAATTTTCCCACAGAACTGTTTATGAATCTGCTTTCCCCTATCTATAACATCATGCCTGCAGATTGGAGTACATTTTCAATGTGACAGGTTCCCTTTACTAAACAAGGATTATTTTTATATTATAAAATTTTCTCATTTTAGACAACTTTCTTAAAATCTCAGAAGACTCCTTTAACCGCTTAATGACCAATGACAAGTATATACAGCATGACCATAGCCCCATTCTGCTCAAGTGGATAAGCATATGCCAACAAACAAGGCTCAACAATGCACATTAACAGTTACATTTTAAAGCACTAATCAACATTTTTGCCCTATGTGCAAAAAAGAATAAAGGTATTCATCTTAAAGGGATTATCCACCATAAGGTGATTTTAGAACTTACCTGCCTGACAGTAATGGACATGCTTAGGAAGGATCCATGATTGTCTTGGGGCTAAATGTCTGTGTTGTAAGTTCACTATAATGCTGCTTTTTTTTATTTTATTTTTATGGATATTTTCTGTTGGAGTTTCCTCTGTCAAACTGCAAGTCCCAAAGGACCTTGTTTGTAAGTGTGAGGTCACTTTTCTCCCTCCCACACATCAGTTACCCCACCCATTGCAGCACAGCTGAGCTCCCTTCCACGCTGTGCTGTGGTGAAGCTACAATTCCCTGCAGCCCTGTGGAGAATGATCTCCCTCCCACCCAGTGGTCGCTCCACCCATTGAGGCATACAGGCTCCTCTTATCACCCGACTAGTGATGTCTTAGGGTTTATTTATATGGCAGAATTTACACTTGTGGAATTCTGCCTCAAATAAAAGCCCATAGACTTCTATGGGATTCCGCACTCCCATTCACACTTCTGAATTTCTCCTTCCGTGTGGCGCAAACAGCAAGACCATAAAGAATTCTAATATGCACACATGAAAACCAGTCATAGGATTTAAAATATTAATACATTTAATTTGTGATTCATAAATGAATAGTTATGATGAGAATTATACAGAAGAGTTCCATCTTCCCCTACAAGTAGAGATATACAGGTAATATAAGCCTGATACAGGTTTATTATTTACTTTAGAAATTAACTATTATAGCAGAAATAGTAGTCCAATTCAGTGCGAGAGAAAACGAGAAAAACCGCTGAATGGCTACACATTGATACAGTATAGTGTATGAGACACTGAGAGGAATAAATGGGCATATTTTTGGGTTATATATTTTAAATAGACTCGGCCAGAATAGTGCACAAAGATATTTGGCCTGGCAAGTATATGATCAGGATTGATGGTTTGCACAATATGTACAACAGATGTCTGTATAAATAGAGAGCAACAGAAAAATGTACTAAAGTGCTTAAGGGATATGTACTGCTCCTGGATATTAATTTACTGCCTATAAAATGACTTCATTAGCCAATGCAAGAAAAGGCAGAAAACTTCAAACAGTTCTTCATCTGTTTCATAGCCTTTTTAGATGGGCCGACTGGGGGAGGATAACAATCGCTGTTCTCTGTGATTGGCGCTCATTCAGTGAGCCTGTCATGGCATGATCAATGGTGCGGCCCTTTTAATTTATCATTGTCATCTGCACATCACCTGTTTACATAGGATCATGTGAGGCAAATAACAATGGCTTTATTGGTCGAATAATTCATTGTGCTCATTCATTGTCTGACTGCTGGCCCTTAAAGGGTGTGCCCGTGATGTCACGAGCCTTTGGCCCCACATCACCAGTAATCCGGCACAGAGCGAAGTTTGCTCTGTGCACGGGATGACTGGGGTGCCCCAGTCAAGATTACGGGGTCCCCAGCGGTGGGACCCCCGCGATCAGACATCTTATCCCCTATGCTTTGGATAGGGTATAAGATGTCTAGGGGTGGAGTACCCCTTTAAGACTGTGTTCTTACATGAGGATTTATAGAAAATGTAGGTAGCATTAGGAAATCATTTTACTGATGATCTGGAATCAATATAGAAGAAAACCCATGCCGCTATTTCAGCTAAACAAGCACAAAGCATACCTCTACATTATTTTCAAAAGATTATGTTGTACTTCTTTAAGAGGGAGCAGGGCAATACTAATGCCAGGAGTGACAAAAAGCATTCCCTGGAGTATGGTTGAAAAAAGACTTACCCCCTTGCTGATCCAGAAACAAGACATGCCCCCAATCTTCCCCTAAAGGGAAAATTTTTTGTTCTGATCCCATGTAGGCAAAAATATTCAAACTAAAATTCTAGACAATTACATAAGCAATGGCTTTTCCCAAGCCTTTTTGAAACCTTACTGTGTCCAGCTCCTGAGGGTAGTCTATCCTTCACATTTACGGTTCTTGTGGTAAGAACTATTTATTTCCATTGGCAATTTAATCTTTTTGTTTTCCAGATGGAGAGAGAATGTCTTGTCTTTTGAGGATGTGCTACATGGAACAGCTTCTCACTATATTTTTGTATGAGCTATTTGTATATTTATACAAGTTATTCGTGTTCCCTCCCATATATCCTTTCTCAAAACGAAATACGTTTGTTTTAATTGTCCCCTCTTAAAATTTAGAATTATTTTAATCATAAAAAGAGGTTGAGGAACATGATAAACCCTTGAGCAATTGGAAAAACGAGTGTTTGCTTTCGGCTTTCCTAAGTCTTTTCAAGAGCATATTTATTAGGTGTACCATGGTTCCTTAAAGGGGTACTCCGGTGAAAACCTTTTTTCTTTTAAATCAACTGGTGGCAGATAGTTAAACATATTTGTAAATTACTTCTATTAAAAAATCTTAATCCTTCCAGTACTTATTAGCTGCTGAATGCTACAGAGGAAATTCCTTTCTTTTTGGAACACTGATGACATCACGAGCACAGTGCTCTCTGCTGACATCTCTGTCCATTTTAGCAACCATGCATAGCAGATGCATAGCAGATTTATGCTAAGGGCAGCATGGTGGCTCAGTGGTTAGCACTGCTGCCTTGCAGTGCTGGGGACTTGGGTTCAAATCCCACTAAGGACAACAATAAATAAAGCGTTATTATTATTATAATGTCAGCAGAGAGAACTGTGCTCGTGATGTCACCAGAGTGCATTCCAAAAAGAAAAGAATTTCCTCTGTTGTATTCAGCAGCTAATAAGTACAGGAAGGATTAAGATTTTTTTATAGAAGTAATTTACAAATAGGTTTAACTTTCTGCCACCAGTTGATTTAAAAGAAAAAAGCTTTTCACTGGAGTACCCCTTTAAGTTACAATAGCTTCAGTTTACAATATTTCCAAGGTAAAATGACTTTTCTTGGGTGTAGCAGTCACTGTGTGACCAGAAAGCTCCAAAAAGCTCCCGTCCCAAAAAAGTTAGCACACCAGCTTCCAGAAAGCCTTTCCATCTTTTAATCTAGGGACTTGCTTTATCTGCATTTGTTACCTACTTTAATTTCTGTGTTATTTTTCCCAAACTTTACTGTAAAAGGCAGTAAGGGAAAAAAAATGCAAATGTCCTTTTACGCCTTAAAGGGGTACTCCGGTGAAAACCTTTTTTCTTTTAAACCAACTGGTGGCAGAAAGTTAAACATATTTGTAAATTACTTGTATTAAAAAATCTTAATCCTTCCTGTACTTATTAGCTGCTGAATACTACAGAGGAAACTCTTTTCTTTTTGGAATGCTCTCTGATGACATCACGACCACAGTTCTCTCTGCTGACATTATTATAATAATAATAACACTTTATTTATTGTTGTCCTTAGTGAGATTTTAACCCAAGTCCCCAGCACTGCAAGGCAGCAGTGCTAACCACTATGCCACCATGCTGCCCTTAGCATACATCTGCTATGCATGGTTGCTAAAATGGACAGAGATGTCAGCAGAGAGCACTGTGTTTGTGATGTGATCAGTGTTCCAAAAAGAAAGGAATTTCCTCTGTAGCATTCAGCAGCTAATAAGTACTGGAAGAATTAAGATTTTTTAATAGAAGTAATTTACAAATATATTTAACTTTCTGCCACCAGTTGATTTAAAAGAAAAAAGGTTTTCACTTAAGTACCCTTTTAAGGACCATAGGTTTTTATGTTTTTCCACATTGATTTTTTCCTCATCACCTTCTAAAAATCATAACGCATTCAATTTTGCACATACTGACTCATATTAGGACTTATTTGTTGCACCACCAATTGTTCTTTGCAATGACATGAATAATTTCACCACAAAATTTACGGCGAACCCCAAAAAAAATATTTGTGGGGCAAAATTGGGAAAAAAAACGCCATTTTGTAACTTTTGGGGCCTTCCGATTCTACGCAGTGCACTTTTTGGTAAAAATGACACGATATATTTATTCTGTAGGTCCATACAGTTACAATGATACCATATTTATATAGGCTTTCTTTATTTTGCTACTTAAAAAAAAAGTATAACTACATGTACCAAAATTAGTATGTTTAAATTGTCCTTTTCTGACCCCTATAACTTTTTTATTTTTCCGTATACGGGGCAGTATGAGGGCTTATTTTTTGCGCTGTGATCTGAAGTTTTTATCAGTACCATGATTGCTTTGATAGGAATTTTTGATTACTTTTTATAAAAAATTTTAGGGTATACATAGTGACTAAAAATACGCAATTTTGGACTTTAGAATTTTTATCCTTGTACGCCATTGACTGTGTGGTTTAATTAACCTTATATTTTTATAATTTGGACATTTGCGCACATGGCGATACCACATATGTTTATTTTTTTTATGTGTATATATATATATATATATATATATATATATGTATATATTTTATATGTAATTTGGGAAATGGGGGGTGATTTAAACTTTTAATAAGGAAGGGATTATTGTGTGTGTTTTTAAACTTTTTTTAAACTTTTTTTTTACACATTTGGTCTCCTTTGGTGGGAATTTTAGGAGAAATAATTTGATTCCTCATACGGATCTGTGTGCTCTGCGCTCGATTGATAAAGCCTGGTTCTGCCAGGCTTTATCATTAAAGGGGTACTCCGCCGTTTAGACGTCTTATCCCCTATTTCGACATCCAGGCTCCGCCCTGTGTGACGTCACACTCCGCCCCCTCAATGCAAGCCTATGGGATGGGGCGTGACTGATCGACAGTAATCAGACCCGGAGCGAACACGCTCTGGGGACTGATTTTAACGGGGTGGGACCCCAGTGGCGGGACCCCCGCGATTAGGCATCTTATCCCCTATCCTTTGGATAGGGGATAAGATGTCTAAGTGCCGGAGTACCCCTTTAACAGTGCAGCAGCAGACGCAGAAGGAGAGGTAAGCCTTCCAGATACCTCAGAAGTGGATCGCCCCCCCCCCCCCGAGATCACACGATCCCCCCACTGGACCACCAGGGAGCGTTAACAGGGTTCTTTGGACGCCACTGTCAGCTTTGACAGCAGTGATCTAAAGGGTTAATAGCCGGCTGACTATTAACACCGGCCACAAGCTACAAGAATCAGCTGAGGGCCGGCAGGCATGACGCGGGCTTGAGTCGGGAGCCCGCGTCATACCCCGTTAAAGGTAAGTTTTTATTTTATTTTAAGCAAACTTGTTTAGATCATGCAGGAGAACAGTTCACATGCAGACTTTCACCAATGTTATCAGGAGGAAATCCCCGAAAGCCTGAATGGGGTGGAGATCAGGCCTCCTAGGGGCTATACCAGTTAATAAGAAAATATTGTATATACTTCAGGACAACAGTGACACAGTTTTGGCAAACAAAAGTAAGGATCAACTTCAATTTTTACATCTGTGACGTTCCTCTCCTCATAAAAAGATATAGTAATGTAAGACTTTAGGGAGAGCCAAGGAAATGACTTCAGAAGGAAAGCTAAGGAGTGGCCTATAAGGGCAGTAAACGCCTTTTAGTGATGTCATATAATATTTTTTAAAGCCTGCCAAGTAATGTATCATTTCTCTTGGTGGTAAGTACAATCTATATTCAAGTCTAGATCATACAATTATCTCATTCTACATCACTGAATAGATTGAAAAATAAGCCAGTGTTGACTCTGTGCCCATGGAGTAAACGTGACTATGCCATCAAAGTGGAATTGTAGTCTTTAGTTATTAAACATAAGTAAAGTAAAATTATAGCTTAAACATTCTATTACAACTTGTTTTTTCAGAAAAAAAGTCAAAATAAGTTACCTTGAATGTCTTATACACTGATAAGACTTGCAATCATAATGCTATGAAAAATATTTTTAAAAGCTGAAAGACAACCATTATGGTTACCTCCAATACAATTCCAATGGGCAGTGGCAAACATGAGAGTGAGCCCCATATAACAACTCACACTGAGCCTTGTGTTACAATGCCAGGTTATTTCTCTCAGAACAGAAGAGCCAGTTGTCAGTGATCACGCTGATGCCCGTCATCAACTCTTCAGATTCCGTGGTCAATACTGATCACCGCATTTGAAGTATGCGGGGGTTCACAGACGCTCATCAGACCACCCAAGGTGCATTCGCAGGGGCCTGATGAGTTAAAGGGGTTCTCCGGTGCTTAGACATCTTATCCTTTGGATAGGGGATAAGATGCCTGATCGCGGTAGTCCCGCCGCTGGGGACCACCAGGATCTTTCACGCGACACCCTGTTTTTAATCAGTCCCCGGAGCATGGTCGCTCCGGGTCTGATTACAGGCGAACACCGGGACGGCGGCGTGTGACGTCACGCCTCCGCCCCCGTGTGACGTCACGCCCCGCCCCTCAATGCAAGCCTACGGGAGGGGGCGTGATAGCTGTCACCTCCCGTAGGCTTGCATTGAGGAGCAGGGCGTGACGTCACACGGGGGCGGAGGCGTGATGTCACATGCCGCCGTCCCGGTGGCTTGCATTGGGGATAAGATGTGTAAGCACCGGAGAACCCCTTTAAGATGCTAACCTGCTCACGGCCATCTGCTGCACAGAAAGCTCTGTTTGTGAAAAATAAGAAAGTTGTATGTGTTAGAATATAGCAATTTTAAACATACTTCATACTTTTGTCGAAAAAAGTTTGCGTTTTGTTTGACCCCTTAACGGCCAAGGACGTATATGTACGTCATTGGCCGGCTCCCGCGACATAACGCGAGGTCACGCGGTGACCCCGCGTGATATCGCGTCGGTCCCGGCTTATATCTGAAGCCAGGACCCGGGGCTAATAGCACGCGGCAGCGATCACGGTGACGCGCACTATTAACCCTTTAGACGCGGCGTTCAAAGTTAAATGCCGCTTCTAAAACGAAAGTGAAAGCTGCCCGGCTGCTCAGTGGGGCTGATCGGGACCACTGGAGGGAAAATGCGGTGTCCCGATCAGCTGGGACACGAGTTGAGGTCCTTTTATCTGCCTCCGGTGTGTCCCTTCGGCGATTGATTGCTCCATGCCTGAGATGCAGGCTTGAGCTATCGACCGCCGATAACACTGATCACTGCAAAGCTATGGCTTTGCAGTGAACAGTACTGGCAATCAGTGTGTGCAGTACTATAGGTCCCTATGGGAGCTATAACACTGCAAAAAAAAAGTGTAAAAAAAGTTAATAGATGGGATTTAACCCTTTTCTTTATAAAAGTTCAAATCCCCCCCCCCCTTTTCCCATAAAAAAAAACACCATGTAATTAAAAATAAATATAAACATATGTGGTATCGCCGCGTGCGGAAATGTCTGAACTATAAAAATATATCATTAATTAAACCGCACGATCAATGGCGTACACGCAAAAAAATTCCAAATTCCAAAATAACTTATTTTTGGTCACTTTTTATATCATGAAAAAATGAATAAAAAGCAATCAAATAGTCCGATCAATACAAAAATGGTACCGCTAAAAACGTCGGATCACGGTGCAAAAATAAGCCCTCATATCGCCCCATACGCAGAAAAATTAAAAAGTTATAGGGGTCAGAAGATGACAATTTTAAACATATAAATTTCCGTGCATGTAGTTATGATTTTTTCCAGAAGTATGACAAAATCAAACCTATATGAGTAGGGAATCATTTTAATCGTATGGACCTACAGAATAAAGAAAAGGTGCCATTTTTACTGAAAAATGTACTGTATAGAAACGGAAGCCCCCAAAATTTGCAAAATGGCGTTTTTTCTTAAATTTCGTCGCACAATGATTTTTTTTTCTGTTTCGCTGTAGATTTTTGGGTAAAATGACTGATTAGTGCATTTTAGAGTAAAATAATAGGTGTCATTAAAACATAAAATTGGTCCCCAAAAATAAGCCCTTATATGGCTCTGTGGATGGAATAATAAAAGAGTTATGTTTCTTAGAAATTATTAAACCTCAAAAAATGAAAATTGTTTGTGTCCTCAAGGCAAGAATAGGCTGCATCCTTAAAGGGGTACTCCAGTGGAAAACATTTTTTTAAATCAACTGGTGCCAGAAAGTTAAACAGATTTGTAAATTATAAGCAATGAAGAAACATGAAAATGGAGCAACTCCCCACACTGACCCAGGTGTTCTATGCAAGTGGTTCTTTTATTCCAAAACTTCAACCATGGAAGACAGGCCTGTCTTCCATGGTTGAAGCTTTGGAATAAAAGAACCACTTGCATAGAGCACCTGGGTCAGTGTGGTGAGTTGCTCCGTTTTCATGTTTCTTCATTGCTTACACTTTGTATGGACTTGCCTTACACATTGAGCATCACTGAAGTCCCTCCAGCTGTTGCAAGGGAAGACACAGACAGACCTAGCAGACTGCTATATCCGGATAGATTGTTTTATCCTAGTGCAAGTATTAGGTGGTGCCAAGTCCCTCTTAACACTATTAGATTTGTAAATTACTTCTATAAAAAAAATCTTTACCCTTCCATTACTTTTAAGCAGCTGTATGCTACAGAGGAAATTATTTTCCTTTTGAATTTCTTTTTTGTCTTGTCCACATTGTTCTCTGCTGACACCTCTGTCCATATCAGGAGCTGTCCAGAGCAGGATAGGTTTGCTATGGGGATATTCTCCTGCTCTGGTCAGTTCCTGATACGGGCATCAGGTTTTAGCAGAGAGCACTGTGGACAAGACAAAAAAGAAATTGAAAAAGAAAAGCATTTCCTCTGTAGCATACAGCTGCTAAAAAGTTCTGGAAGGGTAAAGATTTTTTTAATAGAAGTAATTTACAAATCTGTTTAACTTTCTGGCACCAGTTGATTTAAAAAAAATGTTTTCCACCGGAGTACCCCTTTAAGAGGTTAAGGACTCATGATGTGTATACATGTCATGGAGTTGTTAAGAGCATATGGCGCGGGCTCTCGACTCAAGCCCATGCCATACCCGGAAGCTGTCATTGGTGGTGTAGAGGTGTGAATTGGTGTAGGGGTGATCCATTGTTCTTGTCTAACCTAGCTGCGTATCCTTCTCTATTGATCTGGAGCAGACTCTGCCAATAGTGCACAGCTCACTGCAGTTCAATAGAACTGCATTGATCTGTGTTATTCCCCTATGGTTGAGGACCCACTGTGTCACTTACCAGTTTGATTTTTGAAGCAAAGTCTAAGAATTTTTTTCAATTTCATCTCACAAAACATTTTTTTTTGTTTAGAAGCATATGCTGTGGAGAAATTAAAGGGGTATTCCAGGATTTATTTATTTTTTATTTGACTATGCTATAGGGGCTGTAAAATTAGTGTAGTTCACAACAAGAAATCCCCATTTCACAAAAAGAAAGCAGCAGTGTTACAGTGGACTCACAGCCATTTAGCCCCAAGACAAGCACAAATCCTTCCTGAGCATGTCCAATACTGTCTGGCAGGTACGTACTAAACTCACATTATGGTAGATAACCTTTTAAGTAAGTCATTACTAAATACAATTGGTACTTCAAAATAGTGTCCATGCATTTAAAGGGGTTCTCCGGTGCTTAGACATCTTATCCCCTATCCAAAGGATAGGGGATAAGATACCTAATCGCGGGAGTCCTGCCGCTGGGGACCCCCGGGATCTTGCACGCAGCACCCCGTTTGTAATCAGTCCCCGGAGCGTGTTCGCTCTGGGTCTGATTACGGACGACCACAAGGCCGGCGGCGTGTGACGTCACGCCTCCGCCCCCGTGTGACATCACGCTCCGCCCCTCAATGAAAGCCCACGGGAGGGGAGTGACAGGGGGGTGCCGCGTGCAAGATCCCGGGGGTCCCCAATTGCGGGACTCCTGTGATCAGGCATCTTATCCCCTATCCTTTGGATAGGGGGTAAGATGTCTAAGCACTGGAGAACCCCTTTAACATGGGTACCATATTGTTATATGTGAATGCAATGGAATCATTCATTTCCCTTGTGGGGAGGAATTTTTACTTGAAAACTACCTGTCATCACAAAAACAGTACCTGTCATCACAAAAACTTTTGATATGTTGTTAATTAATGTATTAGAAACAACTTTCTAATGCCATGTCATAAAAAAAAAAATATATATATATATTTATATATTTATTTTGATTTCAGACTCATTCATGAGTTCTATCTCTCATAATGCAGCCTGGTTAATGAGGAGCACAGCACAGCTCCCTGCCTGTCAATCAGACAGACGGGAGCGAGCGCTGTGCACGCTGCATGGCGCACCTCAGCTACATTGAACACTGCCTGCAGTGAGCAAGCTTTGAAAGAGGATTATGAAAGAAATACTGGGCGAAAATGAAAAAGAAAAACTGCGGGGGGCTGGTGATGAAGAGGGAAACATACCAGCAGCATAACATAAAGCAATGGAGATGGTGGCAGGTACTCTTTAACCTGCATTTATATAAATAATTATGTAAATAAAAGCAATTAAAAAAGGGGGTTACACTGTATGTAAATTACATAACTCACAGCAATAGTCAAGTCAGAACTTATACAATAGTTACTGTTCTATATTTTAATTTATTTTAATTTACTTAGATTTACATAATTATGCATTTCTTTGTATGCTGGCAAATAATTTTTCATGTAAAACACAAATTTGTATTGAAGGGTCTTCTTTTAATAAAAAAAAAAAAAACTTCTACATTTATAAATGGAAAAAAGGGACAAGAATACCTCTCAGACTAGATTCATCATAAGTGACAGAGTGTTCAGTCCTTCAATACTTTATAAAAACCTGTATAAAACCTGCAGGTCATTTTGACATCCAAGATAAGGGTCTGTTTTAATGAAAGCATAACTAGAAGATGTGAAGAGTGATTGCTTCTCTGTCAACATCGTACAATCACTATTAAAAGTGTTGACAACTTTTGATCTTTTGGAGGTTACCATGTAATGCAATATTCCTGATAAATACACCTATTCTTCAAATTAATTTTAAATGAATTTCAAATATTACGGCATAACAGGTATAAAACCAACTAAAATACACTTAACATAAAAAAAGCGCTTAACAAAAAATGTGTAAAAAAAATGGTAATTGTTGAAATTTAACTTTTAAATTAAAATATTTTTCAAAGAATGTATTCTTTTTTTCCCATGTCGTTATCTATATTATAAAGAAAATCCTGAAACCTTGTAATTTTTCACACTGGCCTCTGAGCCTCATACCAGACTGAAGAGTCCTGTAAAGATCAAAAGATTGCACTGAAAGGTAATATTTCTATATTAAAGCTGGAGGAAGATAACACAGGATCCACAACTGATGATAGGTGATGTAACAGGCTGATGTCTACCTTTCCTATACAAGTAGTCTGCATTGATCAAAAATCCTATCTAGAACACTCTCCCACAGAAAACAATGAATAGTTCCCATTCCTAGGCTCCTAATATCTGTGTGGCTGCTGCAAAGCATATATAATATTGCTGTTGGGTTCTATTCACATGGTGGAATTTCCACCTCCAATGAAAGCCCACAGACTTCTATGGGATTCTGCACTCCCAATCAACCTTCTGAAATTCCGAATTTCAGAAGGTTGAATGGGAGTGCGGAATCCCATAGAAGTCTGTGGGCTTTAATTTGAGGCAGAATTCTGTAAGCAGAAGTTCCGCCGTGTCAATACACCCTTAGGGGTAGATTTATCAAAACCTGTGCAGAGGAAAATTTGCCCAGTTGCCTATAGCAACCAATCAGATTGCTTCTTTCATTTCTAACAAGACCTCTGCAAAATAAAAGAAGCGATCTGATTGGTTGCTATGAGCAACGGGGCAATTTTCCTCTGCCCAGGTTTTGATGAATCTCCCCCCATAGAGTAGAAATAAACATCTCAGGAAAGGTGGTGGCCCCCATGATCATGTACAGAAAATAGAATTTTAAAATCTACAAGAACAAAAAAAATGATCATCTATAAAACAAAACAAAAAAAATATTTCAGTATCAGGTTTGAATTAGTAAAAACAAATATAGGGAAAATATTACCTTTAAAGTGCCCCTCCAATAATGCTATTGATCGTAAGTTTACAAAGGATTTCAGCACAATATGGTTTCCATATAGTTTCCAAAGCAAGCAGACTGCCCACTATTCACACACAGAAGTTTTGCAAATAAAGGAGTAATTGAAATTAAACTGTGAAATAAAACTTTTAATATAACATAAGACCAGTCAGTAGAATGGCAGCAAACAAAAAAGCAAAAGACAACAAAATACTCTAAAACTGCATAATAAAAGTTCAATAGTAAAATGCAAAATAGGATTTTTATTTAGGATGTAGATGAATAAAATCTGCACCAAATTACTAAGGCATGAGTTTTCTCCCTAAACTAAAAATGATTAGAATAAATGTTTTCATGCTCTGACTGTTTGCAAACCTGTTATTCCAATAAAATAATCATATTCTGTTTTAGGAAAATAAATGTATACTAGATATTATAGCCTAGTCCAAGTATGAATCACACAAAATCCTTTATTAGGTGAGACAAAGCATAAGTAACACCACATATGTTAATCCTCCTTCCTCAAACCTAACATTTACAACCCTCCGAATGACTGAACAAGATTAATAAATGTTGGAAAAGTCATTCTATGAAATGGTAAATCTGGCAACTTTACTCCCTCAAGTCAAAGTCATGTTGGAAGAATATTTTATATACACAGCATATCCCATAAGTGAGTCCACCCCTCACATTTGTGTATATATTTTATTATATCTTTTCTTGTGACAACACTGAAGAAATGACACTCTACTACAATGTAAAGTGAGTACACCGCCTGTATAACACTGTTTAATGTTGTGTCCCCTCAAAATAACTCAACACACAGCCATTATTGGGTTTTCCAGAAATAGAACAACAGCACCACCCCTGTTCTCAGGTTATGTGTGGTGTTGCAGCTCAGTTTCATTGAAGTAAATAAAGACAAATTGTTATACCACACACAACTTAAGGACAGGGGTGACTGTTTTTAGAAGAAATTAGCTCTGGTTTTCTATTCCTGGAGTTGGCGGCAGTAGCAGTCAATCATTACGGACTGTTGGTGGGAAAATCAGCTACTCTGCGGTGTGGCAGTTTTTCATCAAGCATATGGAGGATGTTAACCTGGACACTTGCAAGATGTGTCTGGGAGAACCGTGGCTCCAAAGTGATAGTCCAGCCTGCTGCATCACCCAGTGGCACGCTGCTCCCTGTTTCCGCTAGCCAAGGCTCCACCAAATCAGCAGAAGGGAGTTGTGTGTCATGCCCATCTTCTATTGTTCCAGATGCTTCTGCTCCTCCTACTTCGAATCAGTCATTCTGCCAGCAGTCCATCGGTGAAGCCATGTCCAAGAGACAACAGTATGTGCCCACTCATCCAACGGTGCAGAAGCTGAATGTGCTCCTGTCCAAGTTGCTGGTGCTGCAGTCCCTCCCTTATCAAGTGGTGGACTCTGCACCTTTCAGAGAACTGATGGCTTGGACCGAGCCAAGGTGGAGAGTCCCAAGCTGTCATTTCTTTGTGAGGAAGCCAGTACCAGCCCTGCACAATTTTGTGGAACAGAAGGTGGGCCAGTCCTTGAGCCTGTCGGTGTCTACCAAAGTGCACAGCAACGCCGATGTGTGGAGCTGTAACTACGGTCAGGGACAATACATGTCCTTTACGGCCCACCGGGTGAATGTGGTTCCTGCACAGCCACAACAACAGCAACTTGGATAGGTCATGCCGCTTCCACCTCCATGCTCTCAGGCCGTTGGTCCTGTGACAGTGTGCTACTCTGCCTCCTCATCCTCCTCCGTGTCCTCAGCCTCCACTGCATATACAAGTCTCAGTGCCCCTCCAGCATACCATGTGTGCAGGGCATGGCGTGTCACACTGTTCTTCACATGGTTTGCTTTGGAGAATGGAGTCAAACATGGGAGGAACTGCTAAAAGTCATTTATCAAGAAATTGAATCATGGTTTACTCCACGAAAACAGGCAATGGGAACCATGGTGACTGATAACGGGAAGACCATGTTGTATGCACTGCGACAAGGAAGACTGAGACATCCCCCCATCTGCAAGACATCCTAACAATGGGAAGGAAAGTTTGCATGCACTTCGACCACTCGTACACCACAAAGCACACCCTCCTTCATCTGCAGCGTCAGAACATTATTCCCAACATAGTCTGATTTGCGACGTTTCCACACATTGGAATTCCACCCCAACTATACGAACAGAGAAAAGCCATCACTGATTACTTGATGATCCAAGCGGATAGTGGGACCCCATGTGACACTTCAATGTCAACCGGTGGCAGCTCATACGTGACACCTGCCGTTTGTAGAGGGAGGCAGGGAGTCCCTCTGAGTCACTTGCATAAATGGCACGATGCATACTCGCTTGCATAGTGACCGCCGAATTGTCACCATTCAGCAGCGGAATGACTTCTGGCTCTTCACCTTATTGGACCCCCGCTACCGGCACAAATTGGGGGCCTTTTTTACACCCACTAAAAGGGAGGACAAACTGACCTACTACAGAGACATCCTACATAGTCAGTTGGCCGATGCCTATCTGCGCCATCGTCCATCCTCTCGCAGGTCTGATTTGGGGGGCCCCTCTGCACTCACCTTCCACTGCCATGGCTGCTGGGGAGGGGTGGGGTGGCAGGAGTAGTACCAGCTCCATCAGCAGAAGCCTACAGAAGTCTACAGTCGTTGATTAGTAGCTTTCTTCACCCGCATAGTGGGTGATGGCATACCTTGACATGACGTGCCAACACACCTTGAAGATTTGCTGGACTTCTAGGAAGCCAACCTTGATTTGTGGCCGCAAATAGCAGTTTGCCCTGGAAAAGCTGTCTTGCCCGGCCAGTAGTGTGCCATCAGAGTGAATGTTTAGTGCAGCGGGGGCCATAGTAACCCCAAGGAGAACTCGTCTGTCCATGAAAAATGTGGAGAGACTGACCTTTGTGAAGATGAATCAGGCATGGATCAGCCAGAATTTATTTCCACCCACCAATGCCTGATGCATCAGAGTAGATTGACCATGGTGCCACACCAACACTTCACAAATATGGATAGTGCAAAACATATTTAAGGTGCTGCTCCCCAGTTACAGACATTCCTCCACATCAGACCACAAGTCAGTATTGAGGATATGCATTAGCTAAAACTTAACTTTTATTAGGATAAAATATATGTACCCAAATTTTTCTGAAATCAAACCCAAGGAAAGGAAAGGAAAGATGTGCAAAAAAACCACTATGCCACCTACACCATCAAGTATTGATGTGATTCAAAGACCTCTAAAAGGTGGAAGGAAGCAACGTATGGTCCATTGTAACCGGTGGGGGTAAAAACTTCCCCTGTATGGCCCTACTCTCGCATTATTAATTCCCTTCTTGGCAAGTGTTACTCGCCCTAAAAAGGGCGGCCCCACATGGGAACCTCTCCATATTTCCACCTTCAAACACTGCCATTTCAAAGGGTTTTTAGGTGGAAATACGGAGCGTTTCCTGTGTGGGCCGCCCTTTTTAGAGCGAGTAACACTTGCCAAGAATGGAATTAATAATGCGAGAGTAGGGCCATACTGGGGAAGTTTTTACCTCTACGGGTTACAATGAACCATACGTTGTTCCCTTCCACCTTTTAGAGGTCTTTGCATCACATTAATACTTGGTGGTGTAGGTGGCACATTTTTTTTTTTTTTTTTGCATACCTTTCCTTTTGTATAATTAAAAAAAAATTGGGGGTACACACATTTTATCCTAAGAATATTATTAAAAGTTAAGTTTTTCATAATGCAAATCCTCAATACTTACATGTGCACACTAACACTTTTACAAAATAGATCATTTTCTTCTGGCTACCTACCTCAGCTACTATTCTGATCCTGCCACCCACCTGATGCCACACATCTGATGCCAAGTTCTCCTTTTTTCACCCACCTTCGTCACTGGGTACTGGTATTGCCACCCACCACCCCACTATGTCACCGGGTCACTCTCAGGACAGCTGCTGATGTCAACTCAAGGCTGTCTCATACTGCCACCATATGTTCTCCTCATGCTGATGCCAGCTCCAGGCTGTCTCATTCTGCCACCATATGTTCTCATAATGCTGCTACCACTTCCAGGCTGTCTCATTCTGCAACTTTATGGTCTCCTCATGCTTACGCCACCTCCAGGCTGTGTCATACAGCCACTATATTGTCTCCTCATGCTGCCGTCAATTCCAGGCTGTGTCATTCAGCCACTATATGGTGTCCTCATGCTGCAGCCAACTCCAGGCTGTGTCATTCAGCCACTATATGGTCTCCTCATGCTGCCGCCAACTCCAGGCTGTGTCATTCAGCCACTATATAGTCTCCTCATGCTGCCGCCAACTCCAGGCTGTGTCATTCAGCCACTATATGGTCTTCTCTTGCTGCCGCTAACTCCAGGCTGTGTCATTCTGCCAGATTATGGTCTCCTCATGCTGCTGCCACCTCCAGGCTGTGTCCCTTTGCTGCCATGTGGTCTCCTCATGCTGCTGGCACATTAAATAAAACTTTTTAGGTTCATCTATTTGAAATCTTCAATTTAAATGTAAAAAAAATATCTTTAGTATTTTCAGTTGTGAGGCCCTATGGTCTTGTCAGGCTGTTGCACTAACACAGCACACTCCCTATGCGTGTTATGGCAAGGCAAAGTGTTCTACATGCCTATTGAGGCTCTCTGTAGCCCAGAAATAGCAATTTTTAATAGCAATTCACTGCGAATAAATTCGGACCGAAACAATTTTTGAGGAAAATTCATCAAATCAGCCGAATCGGATTTTTCAAAAATTCGCTCATCTCTACCCAAAATCTCCTGAATGGGGCCCCAGCAGTCTGCCAGAAGCCTCCGTTCCAACCTCCGCAGGAAGCCGTGGCTGACACACCCCATCTATGTATCTCTATTTGATACATGGAGGGGGGCGTGTCAGCCAGTGCTTTCTGTGGGGGTCAGCACGCCCCCTTCTAGCAGACTGCCGGGGCCCTATTCAGGAGGTTGCGGGGGGTCCCAGCGCTCGGACCTTTGGATAGGGGATAAGTTATTTTTCACCACATAACTCCTTTAACAGCTCTCAGTCTAGCACCTAGGGACTCCTTAGAGACAACCCCTTTTAATCCCCCTGCTCCACTACCAGGACAGACAGCAAAGCCGACCTTATCACTGCACAGACTTATACAGAGAAGAGGTTGGATTTGATTGACAGCGCATATTGCCATGTACTTCACCTGGCTGTAACTTATGATCACAGTGTGCGATGCAATCTTAACTTTTGACAGACATTCTGGACAGACATGTCCAGACATTTTTTTTATATGACAAAAATACTTTAATAAATGCATGGACTTTAATGAATATGTGTCACACTCTGAAAAGTTTCTAGGAGCATCTGTTTTATCAACATGGTTAATAAAGATTTTTTTGTTCTGCAACACAAGCCTATGGCATTCATTTATTACATGATATATAGAATTTAAAACTGTCACTGCTTCAATTCCCTTTTTCTGCTATTAAGGCTTCTTTCAAACTAGTGAAGACCGAAAATAATAGAAAAAGGAAAAAACTGTCCTGAAACGCTTCTCAAATGGAGGTCACAAATGGAGAGACTCAGGCCAGCACAGGACAAGAAATAATTTATTTTTGGCAAGATGACACATTTTGGCACACAAGGAGTGCCTTCCTCAGGTCCAAATGTATAATGCACTCCTCCTAGGTAGTAGGATGCAAGGGTGCTGGTGGGGATCCTGTGAGTTGCAGCACTGGCGTTGGCTCTTTTTTTTTTTTTTCTACTTTGTCTGTCATTAACGTCCATTATTGTAATGGAGCCCAACAGGAGTTATAACGGGCAAAGAGTACCCCATTCACTTGAATGGGATTTCTCTAACGTCCTTTATAACTCCCGTTATTGTGGCCAAAGATAGCAGGAGAAAAAGATATGTCATGCACAAATTTTTCTCCCACTATCTTCCTAATGGACGTCACCTACCAGGCGAAAACGGTAGTATGAAAGGAGCCTTAGACGGAACATAAAAATAAAATTCACCATGCAGGAGTTGTGTACTCAGCCTCACATTATATATCCAGTATTTTTTTCATGTACCACTTTTATTATTGTGATAGGTAAAAGAATGTATCCCTGTCTTCATCCATTTTTTTTCTTCTATTGTCTCCCCAGAGAGCACATACATGGCTACAGCTTCAAACTGTTGTCTTGTGTTTTGCATGAACTTAGATTTGGCCTTGACAAAGAAATAGTAACTTGATAGACATTCCAGTTGGAGGTAACATTTGCTTCCATTATCCTGCCCATCACTAAAACCACAAGATTTGAGGCTGCAGTTTCTCCATGTCATCCCGAAGCAATGACATCAGATACATCAAACACTTTGCTACATCAAACAAATTTGCTACAGATGTGATCATGTTTCTGGAGTTCATAGCAAGTATTGGAGCACATGGCATTACCACATTGAACTCATATAGAATTTTCTATACATGCTTTAGTGCTGCTAAAGATGACAGTAAATGTTTCTGTCTACTCATTGAAGTAGTCTTGTTTCTTGCTGACTGAAAACACTGCTGGGATATCAGCGAGAGATGGAAAACCACAAAACCTTTACTTTGTATGTTCTGTAAGCTGCAAATGATCTGAATGTGAAAATCAATCATTTACTAACCAGACAAATGTATCCACAGAGACAGTGGGCTTCTTTTCACATCACATAAAATACACACTTAAGAGCCTTCCCGACCATTAACTCTATTTCACAGCTCAAATGATTGATCATTATGGGGCTCTAATATAGTCTGTACTGTATATAGACTATTCGCTCAGTATATTAGACACTTGAAGGAGTTTAAGTGTCAGATCACGTTTTAGCACTATAGTGATGTTTTAGAGGGTTGTATAGTAAGCACTGGCTCATAAACACTGCATTTTGGAGCTTTTATGTTTTTTCCAGACAACCAAAGCCTGCACCTGTAATAAAGTCCTCTAGAGGACAATATCATTTTAGAATCTGATTTATGTAAAGATGTTATATCCATTAACGTGACATAACAAATGATTGTCAGTGCTCTACCTAAAGAGGTACTCCACTCCCCAGTGTTCGGAACATTTAGTTCCAAGCGCTGGGAGTGGGCTTTGGGGTCACCTCAACCCCTCGTGATGTCACGCCCCACCCTCATGATATCACACCCTGCCCCCTCAATGTATGTCTATGGGAGGATCCGTCACACCCCCACCCATAGACTTACATTGAGGAAACGGGGTGTGACATCATGAGGGCAGGGCGTGATGTCATGAGGGGGCTTGGCGACCCCCGAAGTCCACTCCCAGCATTTGGAACTAAATGTTCCGAATTCTGGGGAGTGTAGTACCCTTTAAGGAATTGCATATTTGTGATAAGATCTACAGCAGTATTCTCCTAGCAATGATTCAGGGATGTATTGCTCTGATCTGTTTGGTTCCTTTTCCCCAAGAGATAAATAAATAAAGTAACCATGTGAGGACATAGAAGAAAATGAAAGGAACTTCAGAATATGTATATCTACCAATGGATTGATCAATCAGTCCATCTCTATTTGAGTAAATATTTATAAAACTTTTATCTGAACTGTTCATCTGAGAAATTATATTATTGTAGAATTTACTTTTTATTCAATTAATTTTTTTTACAATATCCTGCACGGAAATAGAATTAAATTTATCTCTACAAGATAGGAGATAACAAGCTCATCGGTGGTCGTCTGGCTGGTGGCTCTATAAGGAACGAATGAAGTACTGGCTGCACACATCCATACATTCGGGAGAGACAATTTTCCTGTATTCTTACAAGCGGGGCGTGACCGTGACATCATGAGCCTGCGGCGCTGCATCTGATGTTCTAAATGAATGCCAGGTGCAGCAGGGAGGGGATGAGATGTCTAGGGGTAGAGTACCCCTTTAAGCCAAACAATTTATTAGTATGTTTTTGTGAGAATAAAGGTTGGGCAAACTGACTCCATGCTTTATGACAACACAGTCATAACTCCATTTAACAATTGTGATATAAAACACCAGAAGAATTATAAGTTAGCAGAATATACCAGTTAACCATGTTTATATTATGCTTTATTTAAATGATCACTGATGTATTGTTCCCTCTCTCATCTTAACTGAAAAGAAGAAAATCAGATATGACAACCTTGTAAGTGCCAAATTCATGACAAATAAATAAACCGTATGAATTTTAATCAGAAACAAATTCTTTCACTATTTATTTTCAGAGGCTTAAATATGAACCCATGGTAATAAATGATTAATACAAAAGATGAAGTTGTTATTGCTAAATGTGTCATAGTTTGATTTTGGCTGTCAAGAGAGCCTATTTGTGTGACTTAACCTTTCCAAGGCATATCCAGACAAACATTGACCAAGCTCATAAATTTCTAAAACCCACTAGAGCCATATATGCTTATTTTTCTGACAGTGTGATCACAACCATTATGCATATTATGATAATATTATATTCTAAATAAAAAGGAAGCTCAGAGCACAAATGTTATAGTTAGGTAAATGGAAGCACTAAACTAATGATCTAGAAGAAGATAAGGGACATATAGCCAAACAGCAGAGGACCCATGGTCCAGGTATCTAGACAGTGGCTTCCTTAATTGTTAAATAAAGGGAATTTGAAGCTAATAGGACTCTTTCTCAAGCTTGCCGTCCCACCAGACAAGTAATCAGGGGAGTTTTGGTAATTGAGGTAACCAATAACTAAATGGTCACTCTGGTTGAGCTCCAAAGATCCTGTGCAGATGGGAGAAACTTCCAGAAAGTCAACCATCACTGCTTTCAATACTTTTAATACTTTCAAAATTAATTTGCAACCTGTTCCTAGTTTTCATTGCTTCTCATGTAAGTGTATCCCTCCTGGTAATACATTCTGGATGTGAGTTCTATGTATCGAGGAGGCTAAGGCTAAGTTTCCACTTGTTTTTTTCTGGCAGAGTAAGTGCTGTCCCCCAATAGCATTCAGAACTCACTATTCAGAGTTTTATGGCTTATCTTGGGGAATGGCTGTAAAACTGTCAATGAATGCAACTGAACAACATAAAAACTAGTGTAAAAGTGACCAAATGTCATCACAGGATCCTGTGAATAGGTGATAAGTGTCTGATTGAGGGGGTCTCACTGCTGGAATCCCCCCACCATCTCTTGCCCATCACCCCGGCTATCCACATGCATGAAGCAGCCTCCGCTCCATAAATGGATTACTGTCGACCATGGCATGAAGCGGTGGCCGACATGCCCCTCCATGTATCTAAATGGGAGAGCTGGAGATACAGCGCTCGTGTATCTTCGGCTCTCTTATAGAGAAACATGGAGGGAACTGTCAGCCACCGCTCCATGCCATTGTCGACAGTAATCCATGCACGGAGCAGAGGACACTCCGTGCATGGAGAGAATAGGGGTGCCAGGAAGCCAGGGGTGCCAGGCAGATTTCAGGGGATTGGACTGCTTATCCCCTATCCAGACATTTATCCCCTATCCACAGGAATCCTGTGGATAGGGGATAAGTACTTATGTATTGGAGATCCTCTTTAAACATATTTAATTTGGGGGGTTAAGTGGAATAAGGGTATGTTCACTGTCAGGATCCGGACTGGTATGCACGGGACACTGACTGGGACACGGGTGGTGGATCCTCTGTGTCAGTGAGGTGATGGCGTGGGCCGTACCAGGGGAACGGAATCTAAGGGGTTACTGGTTTTCACCAGAGCCCGCCGCAAAGCGGGATGGACTTGCAGCGGCAGGTAACCCCCAGGTCGTTCCATCCGATAGCGACTCAACCTCACTGACAGCTGAGACAGGCGCGGTACACAAGGACATGGCTAGAGCAAGGTCAGACGTAGCAGAAGGTCAGGGCAGGCAGCAACGGTTCATAGTCAGGGGCAACGGTAAGGGTCTGGATACACAGGCAATGGAACACACAGAAACGCTTTCTCAGGGCACAAGTCAACAAGATCCGGCAGGAACAGGAAGTGGGTTTATATAGTGTAGGGAGTGATTGGAACTAATTGGGCCAGGCACCAATTAATGGTGCACTGGCCCTTTAAATCTGAGAGACCCAGCGTGCACATGCCCTAGAGAGCGGGGCCGTGCGCGCCGGGACTGAGCAGAAGGACGGAGCCGGTGAGTGACACAGGAAGCGACCCACGGGCGGGCACGTCCCGCCACGGGGATCGCATCCCCGCCGAGGGACACAGAGCAGTGCTCCCGGTCAGACTCGCTGACCAGGGCGCAGCAAGCAGGAGAGTAATGCTGCGAGCGCTCCGGAGGGGAAGCGGGC
>NC_079193.1:258790469-258829546 GCF_029499605.1 Hyla sarda
AGTTATATATATATAAGCTCACAATGACTCCACAAGGAATCCCAGCTGATGTGTTTTAAATTCAGATCCCCATAGCTCCCATAAACAGGATTTAAAAATCCAGCTGAGTGAGCAAAAAACCACACACACTGGGCTTGTTTCCTGTGTGAGCTGCAGGGAGGGGCTGATGAGAAAGGGAGCAGGGAGGGATGTGTGTTGACCTCCAGCCAATCAGGGACACTCAAACATGACACACTGAAACTGTCAGCTCTCTGAGCAGGGGAGAAGGGAGTATGAAGTGTCGTCTACCATCCGCTAGTCATCTGTGTGATAAGATCTCCTGAACTTCCTGCCTGGAGAAAAAGCTGAGAAAACAGGGTATTTGCTCAGCAAAGATTACACTTCACTTGTCTGGTGTACATTGAACTAAGTGTATGGTAATCTTTAGCCACTAAAAACCAGGTCTTAAAGGGGCTTTGCCACCAACATAAAATATTGATATACTACAGAAAAAGTAATTCTAAGTCTATCTCTAATATATGTCTTTTAATTAAAAATATTGTGGTTTTAATCTTATATTTGGCCATTTTAACTTCAGCCACTAGATGTCCCCATAAAGGCTAATTTGATTTGATTTCAGTTCCTGGCCCTGTCATCTGGGTCCTTGTAGAAGTCAGAAAATGGACAGTGACACGTCCCCTGCTAGGGAGAGGAATGCAGGAGATCTTAGCAGCACAATAGGGCTGTTATCGGGCCAGAACTATAGTCAACACAGATGAAAGTGACAGGAACATGATCTTAATTACAGTGTGAATAACATCCTTGTTTTTTTTCCCTGTGGGTGACAGGTAGGCTTTAATACATTTCTTGCCAATTACTTACTGTACATCAGAATGCACCTATGCAAAGAAGTGAATGCAGTTAAAGAGAAATATATCACAGATACATGTCAAAAATCCCCAGAGTATCTTATAAAAAATACAGACAAACAAGGTTTTTCCCCATTGTTATGTCTTGGGGATGATTCTCTATAAATGTCACTGCCATTACGCAGCACTCAACAACTTCTGAGAACATGTTTGCTCTTTCTGATTGACATAGGCTTATAAAAAAAAAGTCAGGATTGGTTCATACATGTTCAAGCTTCACAAATGAGCACTAAAGAACCACAAGACCTAAGACTGAGTAAAATAATATTATATGTGAAATCAAACCAGCACATACATATGATAACTACTGCTCCTGGCATGCTAACCTTATCAGAGAAGCAAGAGCCCAAGCTTCTTGGGGTAACTTCTACCAACAACAGCAGGCTATCCTCTCTAATAGCAGTCTGATGTTTGATCCCATCAGAAGATAATGGTCACACTCAATGAGAGGTACTCTTATGAGGAATTGGGTTGTTAGGCAACTGAAATGCATCAGTCAGTGACCACACAATTTTGAGGCACGTGGTTGAGCACCCATGTGGCCGTATCCTTACAGATCAGCTACCCTCACTATATGTGGTAATTATGGTAAATAGCTACACATTTTTAAGGCATACCACAGTGGTTAAGCTTTTCTACGTTATGATCAGTATGACTTTATTCAGGAATACTAAGATATAACAACCATGTTAATCACTGCAGGGGGAATTTATCAACATCTGTCTAAAGCAGTGGTCTCAAACTGTGGCCATCCAGATTTGGCAAAACTTTAACTCCCAGCATGCCCGGACAGCCGTTGGCTGTCCGGGCATGCTGGGAATTGAAGTTGTGCCACATCTGGAGGACCGTAGTTTGAGATCACTAGCGTAGAGGAAGAGTGGTGCAGTTGCCATACAAACCAATCAGATTGCTTCTTTAATTTTTTTTTAAAAAAGGCCTTTGAAAAAGGAAAAATTTGATTGCTTGCTAAGGGCAACTGCACCACTCTTCTTCAACACAGGTTTCGATAAATCTCCCCCTGAGAAGTTTTCCACAGAAGTAGTTCTACAAACATTGGGATGTTTCTTTATTAGGATTGCATATTTTTAGTATTAGAAGATAACCAGGAGTAGGTGGAATAGGGTGACATTCAGGTTGTTTCTATGCAACTGATTAAGGATGTACCAAAATTTCGGAAGCCAAAAATTATCTGCTGAAAATGTTTAATTTCAGCATTTTGGCAAAAGGTTAATACACACCGAAACTATCTGGGGGGGGGGGGGGGGTTGGTTGGTTGGTTGTCTTTTAAAAGGGGTCGTGTCTTACAGGGGCTTCATACTGAGCTCACAGAATACAGGTGCTTCTTTATGGAGAGCAGCAGAGTACAGCGCCACCATAGTACTCTACCGAACCATACAGAAAGACTCTGCATACACGGTGCATCACTTCACACAGAGTCTAAAGGCTGCTCTATGTAATGGTGCAAACAACACTCCCGCCAGAGTGTCTCAAGAATAGTAATAATAACCACCTCCCCCTGGTGCGCTCCAGCTGTATTTCTGGCCCACTGGAAACGATGTCAGGGTCACAATAAGGAGGCTTGTATGCCCTGGAGCAGGATGGGATGATGGTGGATTAGTGAACAGACTTGGCACTGGATGTTGTGAGGAGGATAGCGGAGGCGTTGGATTCCCTGCTTGCTTCTGCCAGCTGCTCGGTTCTCCTGATCGGTGGGGGTCTCACCACTGTGATCCCCTCCAATCAAAACTTTTGACATGTCTTTGTGATAAAGTGAGAACTTCCTGAAGTGCATACAACTGAATATTTATTGTAAGCAGGTTAAAATGAAATGCCACAATTCAGAAACATGAAAAGAATAACACATCTGGTATACACACAGGTGTGCCGATGCACCAAATAGCTAAATCTGCATGGTATTAATGTGGGATAACACACGCAGAGCAAGGTAGGCTCCAAGGTAATCTGGAGTATATCCCAACAAGGAGCTCACGAAACGCATACCCCCAGGCCACCCAGCGCATTTCTGTTGCGATATAGCTCATGACTTCATCAGGGGGAGAAACCCCCGTGGCACCATAGCACTTCATTTTAACTGGCTTACAATAAATGTAAAATTTTATGCACCCCAAGTACTTCTCACGTTATCGTTTACTGCCTTGAAGTTAATAGGCTTACAGATTGCCTTTATTTATCTGTTATACTTCTCTGATATGTCTTTGTGATAAGTTTTTTCAAATAACTGTTAAAAGAAGCACTTTTGGAATACTATATATTTGCATCACAGAAAGCTTTAAATGTGTATCATAGAAAAGTTTAAGTCATAGCTATCACCCAAACAGTTTGTGAGAGTCCAATATGCAAAAGTGACAGCCACAATATACAATGAGCCTGTCAAATCCTTCTCTTAAAGGGGTGCCAAGACTTTTTTTTTCTATTGATGGTCTATTTTTTTATTGATGGCCTATCCTCAGGATAAGTCATCAATATTAGATTTAGATTGGTGGGGGTCCAATATTCAGTACCCACTGATCAGCTGTTTGCCAGAGGCCTGGTGCACACACATACACAAAGTTTAGTTTAGTTTTAGTTTTCAGATTCTCATCATTTTCACATTTACTGCCTTATGATTCAATCCACATCGAGGCCATAGTACATGATTTCTGGAAATACGTAAGCACCTTGGAAACAGGAATATCCCCATTTTTTATATCTATGTGGGATGGCCATTGGGCCCGATATGCAGTTGAAAAGGACCTATGAAGAGCCATTTATGGAAAATGGATTTGGATCGTATCTTTAGCTAGTTTCTCTGAGGAATATATTATGGACACTTACATCTGGTTGATTGAATAATATGTGTTCTTTTTTACCTTATATGGGACTTTATTTGGACTCCGCATGGATTGGCAATTTTGAGATGACAATTTAGGACTCTGAAGGGTCTGCCCATTTATGACTGTTTGTACACATACACAAAGAACACAACCAAATGGATCTGTACATTATGCAATGGCTGTACTGCAGCTCACAGTGGATTGTAGAGGAGCTTAGATGTAGTAGGGGTGGGTTCACACCACATTTTTGCCATACAGTTCCCGTATACATTTTACAATTTGAAAACCGTACGGAACTGTATTGAAAATCGTATGCATTGACTCTCCTTGAAAACCATATGCCAAAAGATGCATCAGGGTTATGTCCATTTTGCATCCTGTACAGTTTTGTAATTTTTTTTCCCGTACCCAAAACCGTAGCCTACCACGGTTTTTGGTCCGGGTGAAAAACCGTATTGAAACTAGGGATCGACCGATTATCGGTTTGGCCGATATTATCGGCCGATATTCACGATTTTTTACGTTATCGGTATCGGCAATTACCTTGCCGATAATCCGATAATGTCCCGCCCCGTAGCCGATAACTTATACCGGAATATCGGTATAAGTAATCGGCTATCGGCCTGAAAGGCCACAGATTATCGGGATCGGCCCTAAAAAAAACGATATCGGTTGATCCCTAATTGAAACGTATAGGTTTTTTGTTTTTTTTTTAAACATGGGAGTCAATAGGAACCGTACAGAACTGTATGTACATACGGTTCCATACGGTTTTCACCATACAGTTTTTTTGGGGGAATTTCAATCAAACAAGTGAAACTTTATTCATAATGGAGTGAAAAGTTTAAAACATATACTTTTTTTCTTAAAAAACGGATGCAACCGGACATCATTTTTCAACCGTATACGGATTAAAATTTGTACACATGTTTTCATACAGTTTAGTCAGGTTTTGAGGAATCCGATTTTTTTTTATCAAAGACCTGATATGGGAACTGTATTGCAAAAACGTGGTGTGAACTCAGCCTAAATCAGCTCAGCCACTACACAATGAATGGTGCTGTCTGCTTCCCATTTTGTTACTTGTGTATGTGGGCACCACGGCTCTGGCAAACAGCTGATAAGTGGGTGCTGGGTATTGGCACCTCACCAATCTAATATTGATGACCTTTCCTAAGAATAAGCCATCAGTAAAAAGTCCCTGAAAACCCTTTTAACATTAAGCAATGTGAAGAACATGGGGCCACCTCACTGCAAATGGTATCGCTGGCATGCTGCCACAAGATCATATATAATTAATTGCAAGTAGACAAATGACAAACACCTATGCATCCAGGTGTTTCGTAACAGCTAGAGCAGTGGTTCTCAACCTGGGTTACAAGTTAGCAATTCTCGAGGAGGTACTTGAAAAAAAATCAGTAATGACAGCCATAGCCACTGGTTACTGGTCTGGACCACTTTGAAAAAAATGGTAGGCTGATGTCACTGCACCGAGGAGCGGAGCAGGAGGACAGCAAAGGGGAAGCGTGGGCACTAGGTTGCTGTGGGCAGTAACTACCATCACATTTGTTGCTCCCTTGCCCCTGCAGACCGGGGACCTACTGCTATGAACCATAGCAATAGGTTCCCAGACCAAAGGAGCAGTGGAGCAACAAAGCGGGACAGTATGGTGGCCTATAACTTTATATGGGGGCAGTTTGGGGGCCTACAGCTATATTTAGGGGCACAGAGGGGTCAAACAACTTTATGAGGATGCAAAGCGGGTACTATTACTGTGTGTGATAATAAACATCGGGAGTTTGTAAATAGATGGTTATTGTACTGCAGAAAGAAGCCTAAAATGGTTGTGTGGCTGGTTCTGTGGAGAAGTCTTGTATGGGAGAAATCTTAATGGCGGTCTAGGCCAGATAGTGAAGAAAAGAAAAGTAAACAACTCCGGTTAAAGAAGATGTCACCTGTGAATCGGGGGACTGAGGAGATAGGGAGAGGAATAGAGGAAAGTAAAGCATATGAATTATACTATAATCATACTATAATCATTAAAATATGTCTGTAATATGGGGATACAATGTTTTGGGAATGGGCTGTCAAAGGGTACTAAGGCAAAAAAGGTTGAGAACCACTGAGCTAGAGAACCTGTTAGAATAATATAATATGATGCTGTTCAATAATGACATCACAGCCCGTTCAGTGCTAAAGTTACTGCTGAAAAGTATGGGAGACACAAGCATTAATAAAATAGTGGGTGATACTGGCACCTAAGGAGTAGAACATTTAAAGTGTTCATATAGGTTCAGAAAAATTATGGAATAGGTTCCACATCGTGCTATTAAGTGTATTAAAACAAACAAACAAAAAGAAGAAAAACAAACAGCACCCATAGCATGGATTCACAAATGGGAGTTTTGCTGTAGAAATTTCTGTAGCTAAAAATTACGTCCACTCTTCTGAATGGGGTTGTGTTGGCAGAAACCACATAGATTTCCACAAGTTTCAATGAGATGAATGGGACAGAGGCAGAAATGTCTGTAACAAAATCTGCCACATGTGAATCCACTCTTAGAGGATTAGTAGCACAGGCCAGGGAATAATTCAAGAGCCGATTACAATACAGAGCACTCTCAAACAGCTCCCGGATTAGATGTGGAAAGGGCATTCAACATGCACATCACTAAAACCATTGCAACCCGCTTCACCCATCCTGGTGTAACTGTAGTGACATCCCTACAGTCAGATATTACCATGTACCACCTTCACCCATCCTGGTGGCACTGTAGTGACATCCCTATAGTAAGGTTTTACCATGTATCTGCTTTACCCATCCTGGTGTAACTGTAGTGACATCCCTACGGTCAGATATTACCATGTACCACCTTCACCCATCCTGGTTACATTGTGGTGACATCCCTACAGTCAGATATTACCATGTACCACCTTCACCCATCCTGGTGGCACAGTAGTGACATCCCTACAGTCAGATATTACCACGTACCCACTTCACCTATCCTGGTGGCACTGAAGTGACATCCCTACAGTCAGATATTACCATGTACCACCTTCACCCATCCTGGTGGCACTGTAGTGACATCCCTATAGTCAGATATTACCATGTATCTGCTTTACCCATCCTGGTGGAACTGTAGTGACATCCCTACGGTCAGATATTACCATGTACCACCTTCACCCATCCTGGTTACACTGTAGTGACATCCCTACAGTCAGATATTATCATGTACCACCTTCACCCATCCTGGTGGCACTGTAGTGACATCCCTACAGTCAGATATTACCACGCACCCACTTCACCTATCCTGGTGGCACTGAAGTGACATCCCTACAGTCAGATATTACCATGTACCACCTTCACCCATCCTGGTGGCACTGTAGTGACATCTCTACAGTCAGATATTACCACGTACCCACTTCACCCATCCTGGTGGCACTGTAGTGACATCCCTACAGTCAGATATTACCATGTACCACCTTCACCCATCCTGGTTACACTGTAGTGACATCCCTACAGTCAGATATTACCATGTACCACCTTCACCCATCCTGGTGGCACTGTAATGACATCCCTACAGTCAGATATTACCACATACCCACTTCACCCATCCTGGTGGCACTGTAGTGACATTCCTACAGTCAGATATTACCATGTACCACCTTCACCCATCCTGGTTACACTGTAATGACATCCCTACAGTCAGATATTACCACGTACCCACTTCACCCATCCTGGTGGCACTGTAGTGACATCCCTACAGTCAGATATTACCATGTACCACCTTCACCCATCCTGGTTACACTGTAGTGACATCCCTACAGTCAAATATTACCATGTACCCACTTCATCAATCCTGGTGGTATAGAAGTAGCAACATTATAGTGAGATAATACATTATACTCACTTCACCCATCCTGGTGGCACTGTTGCATCCCTATAGTCAGAAATTACATTGTACCAACTTTACCCATCCTGGTGGCACTGAAGTCACATTCCTATAGTCGGAAATGAAATTGTACCCACTTCACCCATCCTGGAGGCCTGAAATTGAGATCCCTATAGTCATATATTACATTGTATTCACTTCACCCATCCTGGTGGTTCTGAAGTGACATCCCTTTAGTCAGATTATACATTGTACCCACTTTACCCATACTGGTGGCACTGAAGCCACATTACTATAGTCAGATATTACATTGTACCTGCTTCACCCTTCCTGGTGGGACTGTAGTGACATCCCTATTGTCAGGTTACATATTACCCATGTCACCCATCCTGGTGGCACTGTAGTGACATCCCTATAGTCAGATATTACCATGTATCTGCTTTACCCATCCTGGTGGCACTATGGTGACATCCCTATAGTAAGATATTGTACCCACATTCTGCATACACCTATGCACTTGGATCTGGGGGTACCCCACCACACTCACCTTGAGATAGTCATTCTCTGAGCGCAGCTCATCCAGCTCCCGGTACAGCTCCTCGTCGTGCCCTGGGTTAGGGGGTGCTGGGCTCTTACTCTGGGTGCTCCCGGCCCCCTTAGGCTCCGCATGTCTGGGGCCACCATCACTCCTGGGCTCCGCGGTCAGGATGATCTCCGGCAGAGTAGTCACCACCCGCTCGCTGCAGCCGGACTCGTTGTCACTGCTGTGAGCGGGCAGGGGGCGCTGTTCATCGGAGAGGGGTTCGGAGGGGCAGTCGGACAGGTCGGAGCTGCTGTCCGTGTGGCTGACCCTGGCCAGAGCCCTACCTGCACCCGGAGAGGAGGGCTCCAGCCGCGGCACCCTCCTCCGCCCAGCGCCCGCTGCAGGCAGGGGAGAGGATGGGGCACGCAGGGTGTCCTTCCTGCCGCCCGGCTCCGCGGGTCCATGGCTCGGCCTGGATGCCCTCTTGCTGGTCAGAGACGCCTTGGCACTGGCAGGTTTGGCGGGGATGGCTTTGTCTTTGGCCGGGACACTGCGTCTGGACAGTCGGTTCTGGGTGACGAGGTGCCCGGGGGACTGGTGTCTGATGCCAGGGCTGGGGGACTTGGGGGGCAGCACTGCGGGTTTAGCAGGGGGAGCCCTGGGGTGGGAGTCCTTCAGGAAGGGTCTGGCCGGGGAAGGTGCCCTGTTGAGCCGCTTCTTCTCGGCATGGCTCTGCAGCAGCCTGGGCTCTGGGGTGACAGTCTCCATGTGATGCTGCAGGGACAGGACCCCGCTATCCTGGCTGTGCAGCTCCAACACCGCATCCGAGCACAGCACAGCACAGCGGGCTCATCACTTCTGCGGCTCCCGGCCACCTGCGACCATCCTCCTGCATGCACGGCTCCCGGTACACACGTCCTGCCGGCTCACTGCTCACCTACTCAAACCACCGACATACCGAGCTCCATCAGACCTCAGCCGGCAAATCCTGACACCTCCTCGCCCAATGTCCCTGCAAATCTGCAAACGCTGCTGTCTGTGACCCAGCCTGAGGTGTGCCAGCTGCTGCACCAGCGCCCCCGCCAGTCTGGTTGTGGTAGCGCACCTCTGCTGCATCCATAGCTCGCAATGTGCCCCCCCCCCTTACTGTACATAATAATAATAATCCTGTAATGTAACCCTCCTCTACTGTATATTATAATAATCCTGTAATGTAACTCAGTATATTATAATAATCCTGTAATGTGAGACCCTCCTCTACTGTATATTATAATAATCCTGTAATGTAACTCAGTATATTATAATAATCCTGTAATGTGAGACCCTCCTCTACTGTATATTATAATAATCCTGTAATGTGAGACCCTCCTCTACTGTATATTATAATAATCCTGTAATGTGAGACCCTCCTCTACTGTATATTATAATAATCCTGTAATGTGAGACCCTCCTCTACTGTATATTATAATAATCCTGTAATGTAACTCAGTATATTATAATAATCCTGTAATGTGAGACCCTCCTCTACTTTATATTATAATAATCCTGTAATGTGAGACCCTCCTCTACTGTATATTATAATAATCCTGTAATGTGAGACCCTCCTCCACTGTATATTATAATAATCATGTAATGTAACTCAGTATTTTATAATAATCCTGTAATGTGAGACCCTCCTCTACTGTATATTATAATAATCCTGTAATGTAACTCAGTATATTATAATAATCCTGTAATGTGAGACCCTCCTCTACTTTATATTATAATAATCCTGTAATGTGAGACCCTCCTCTACTGTATATTATAATAATCATGTAATGTAACTCAGTATTTTATAATAATCCTGTAATGTGAGAACCCTCCTCTACTGTATATTATAATAATCCTGTAATGTGAGACCCTCCTCCACTGTATATTATAATAATCCTGTAATGTGAGACCCTCCTCTACTGTATATTATAATAATCCTGTAATGTGAGACCCTCCTCTACTGTATATTATAATAATCCTGTAATGTGAGACCCTCCTCTACTGTATATTATAATAATCCTGTAATGTTAGACCCTCCTCCACTGTATATTATAATAATCATGTAATGTAACTCAGTATTTTATAATAATCCTGTAATGTGAGACCCTCCTCTACTGTATATTATAATAATCCTGTAATGTAACTCAGTATATTATAATAATCCTGTAATGTGAGACCCTCCTCTACTTTATATTATAATAATCCTGTAATGTGAGACCCTCCTCTACTGTATATTATAATAATCCTGTAATGTGAGACCCTCCTCCACTGTATATTATAATAATCATGTAATGTAACTCAGTATTTTATAATAATCCTGTAATGTGAGACCCTCCTCTACTGTATATTATAATAATCCTGTAATGTAACTCAGTATATTATAATAATCCTGTAATGTGAGACCCTCCTCTACTTTATATTATAATAATCCTGTAATGTGAGACCCTCCTCTACTGTATATTATAATAATCATGTAATGTAACTCAGTATTTTATAATAATCCTGTAATGTGAGACCCTCCTCTACTGTATATTATAATAATCCTGTAATGTAACTCAGTATATTATAATAATCCTGTAATGTGAGACCCTCCTCTACTGTATATTATAATAATCCTGTAATGTGAGACCCTCCTCTACTTTATATTATAATAATCCTGTAATGTGAGACCCTCCTCTACTTTATATTATAATAATCCTGTAATGTGAGACCCTCCTCTACTGTATATTATAATAATCCTGTAATGTAACTCAGTATATTATAATAATCCTGTAATGTGAGACCCTCCTCTACTTTATATTATAATAATCCTGTAATGTGAGACCCTCCTCTACTGTATATTATAATAATCCTGTAATGTGAGACCCTCCTCTACTGTATATTGTAATAATCCTGTAATGTAACTCAGTATATTGTAATAATCCTGTAATGTAACTCAGTATATTATAATAATCATGTAATGTAACTCAGTATTTTATAATAATCCTGTAATGTGAGACCCTCCTCTACTGTATATTGTAATAATCCTGTAATGTAACTCAGTATATTATAATAATCCTGTAATGTGAGACCCTCCTCTACTTTATATTATAATAATCCTGTAATGTGAGACCCTCCTCTACTGTATATGATAATAACCCTGTAATGTGAGACCCTCCTCTACTGTATATTATAATAATCATGTAATGTAACTCAGTATTTTATAATAATCCTGTAATGTGAGACCCTCCTCTACTGTATATAATAATAATCCTGTAATGTGAGACCCTCCTCTACTTTATATTATAATAATCCTGTAATGTGAGACCCTCCTCTACTGTATATTATAATAATCCTGTAATGTGAGACCCTCCTCTACTGTATATTGTAATAATCATGTAATGTAACTCAGGATTTTATAATAATCCTGTAATGTGAGACCCTCCTCTACTGTATATTATAATAATCCTGTAACGTGAGACCCTCCTCTACTGTGTATTATAATAATCCTGTAATGTGAGACCCTCCTCTACTGTATATTATAATAATCCTGTAATGTGAGACCCTCCTCTACTGTATATGATAATAACCCTGTAATGTGAGACCCTCCTCTACTGTATATTATAATAATCATGTAATGTGAGACCCTCCTCCACTGTATATTATAATAATCCTGTAATGTAACTCAGTATATTATAATAATCCTGTAATGTGAGACCCTCCTCTACTGTATATTATAATAATCCTGTAATGTGAGACTCTCCTCTACTGTATATTATAATAATCCTGTAATGTGAGACCCTCCTCTACTTTATATTATAATAATCCTGTAATGTGAGACCCTCCTCTACTGTATATTATAATAATCCTGTAATGTGAGACCCTCCTCTACTTTATATTATAATAATCCTGTAATGTGAGACCCTCCTCTACTGTATATTATAATAATCCTGTAATGTGAGACCCTCCTCCACTGTATATTATAATAATCCTGTAATGTAACCCTCCTCTACTGTAAATTATAATAATCCTGTAATGTGAGACCCTCCTCCACTGTATATTATAATAATCCTGTAATGTAACCCTCCTCTACTGTATATTATAATAATCCTGTAATGTGAGACCCTCCTCTACTGTATATTATAATAATCCTGTAACGTGAGACCCTCCTCTACTGTGTATTATAATAATCCTGTAATGTGAGACCCTCCTCTACTGTATATTATAATAATCCTGTAATGTGAGACCCTCCTCTACTGTATATTATAATAATCCTGTAATGTGAGACCCTCCTCTACTGTATATTATAATAATCCTGTAATGTGAGACCCTCCTCCACTGTATATTATAATAATCCTGTAATGTAACTCAGTATATTATAATAATCCTGTAATGTGAGACCCTCCTCTACTGTATATTATAATAACCCTGTAATGTGAGACCCTCCTCTACTGTATATTATAATAATCCTGTAATGTGAGACCCTCCTCTACTGTATATTATAATAATCCTGTAATGTAACCCTCCTCTACTGTATATTATAATAATCCTGTAATGTGAGACCCTCCTCTACTTTATATTATAATAATCCTGTAATGTGAGACCCTCCTCTACTGTATATTATAATAATCCTGTAATGTGAGACCCTCCTCTACTGTATATTATAATAATCCTGTAATGTAACCCTCCTCTACTGTATATTATAATAATCCTGTAATGTGAGACCCTCCTCTACTGTATATTATAATAATCCTGTATTGTGAGACCCTCCTCTACTGTATATTTTAATAATCCTGTAATGTGAGACCCTCCTCCACTGTATATTATAATAATCCTGTAATGTGAGACCCTCCTCTACTGTATATTATAATAATCCTGTAATGTAACTCAGTATATTATAATAATCCTGTAATGTGAGACCCTCCTCTACTGTATATTATAATAATCCTGTAATGTGAGACCCTCCTCCACTGTACATTATAATAATCCTGTAATGTGAGACCCTCCTCTACTGTATATTATAATAATCCTGTAATGTAACTCAGTATATTATAATAATCCTGTAATGTGAGACCCTCCTCCACTATACATTATAATTATTCTGTAATGCGAGACCATCCTCCACTGTATATTATAATAATCCTGTAATGTGAGACCCTCCTCCACTGTATATTATAATAATCCTGTAATGTGAGACCATCCTCCACTGTATATTATAATAATTCTGTAATGCGAGACCCTCCTCCACTGTATATTATAATAATCCTGTAATGTGAGACCATCCTCCACTGTATATTATAATAATTCTGTAATGCGAGACCCTCCTCCATTGTATATTATAATAATCCTGTAATGTGAGACCCTCCTCCACTGTATATTATAATAATCCTGTAATGTGAGACCCTCCTCTACTGTATATTATAATAATCCTGTAATGTAACTCAGTATATTATAATAATCCTGTAATGTGAGACCCTCCTCCACTATACATTATAATTATTCTGTAATGCGAGACCATCCTCCACTGTATATTATAATAATCCTGTAATGTGAGACCCTCCTCCACTGTATATTATAATAATCCTGTAATGTGAGACCATCCTCCACTGTATATTATAATAATTCTGTAATGCGAGACCCTCCTCCACTGTATATTATAATAATCCTGTAATGTGAGACCATCCTCCACTGTATATTATAATAATTCTGTAATGCGAGACCCTCCTCCATTGTATATTATAATAATCCTGTAATGTGAGACCCTCCTCCACTATACCTTATAATAATCCTGTAATGTGAGACCCTCCTCCACTGTATACTATAATAATCCTGTAATGTGAGACCCTCCTCCACTATACATTATAATAATCCTGTAATGTGAGACCCTCCTCCACTGTATATTATAATAATCCTGTAATGTGAGACCCTCCTCCACTGTATATTATAATAATCCTGTAATGTGAGACCCTCCTCCAATGTATACTATAATAATCCTGTAATGTGAGACCCTCCTCCACTATACATTATAATAATCCTGTAATGTGAGACCCTCCTCCACTGTATACTATAATAATCCTGTAATGTGAGACCCTCCTCCAATGTATACTATAATAATCCTGTAATGTGAGACCCTCCTCCAATGTATACTATAATAATCCTGTAATGTGAGACCCTCCTCCACTATACCTTATAACAATCCTGTAATGTGAGACCCTCCTCTACTGTATACTATAATAATCCTGTAATGTGAGACCATCGTCCACTGTATATTATAATAATCTTGTAATGTAAGACCCTCCTCTACTGGATATTATAATAATCCTGTAATGTGAGACCATCCTCCACTGTATATTATAACAATCCTGTAATGTGAGACCCTCCTCCACTGTATATTATAATAATTTTGTAATGTAAAACCCTTCTCCATTGTATATTATAATAATCCTGTAATGTGAGACCCTCCTCCACTGGATATTATAATAATCCTGTAATGTGAGACCATCGTCCACTGTATATTATTATAATCTTGTAATGTAAGACCCTCCTCTACTGGATATTATAATAATCCTGTAATGTGAGACCATCCTCCACTGTATATTATAATAATCTTGTAATGTAAAACCCTCCTAATTTGTACAGTATTACAACCAGGGGCGTTGCTAAGTCTCCAAAAGACCGGGGCTAGCATAGCCACACCTCTATCCACAACCTCAGGCACACCCCTAACCACACCCTCAGGCACGCCCCTAACTACACCCTCAGGCACGCCATTAACCACACCCTCAGGCATGCCCCCTAACCACACCCTCAGGCACACCCCTAACCACACCCTCAGGCACACCCCTAACCACACCCTTAGGCACGCCATTAACCACACCCTCAGGCACGCCCCCTAACCACACTTTCAGGCACGCCACTAACCATACCCAGCGTTGTTCATGAATATTTTCCCACTACTGTACACAACACACTGCACATAGGCAACCAACACTCCATTCATGGTTTATGGAGCAGTGTCGCTCCATAAAGAATGCATGGATGGAGCATTCCCAGCATACCTGAGTTTACTGACAGACTGATAACCACCATTATTACCACCACAGACAGTATATGATCTGCTCCTTCTTGCAACCAGCGGTCAGCAGGTATTACGGCTGTTGGGGCATTAAAGGGTTACTCCGCTCCCCAGCGTTCAGAACATTGAGTTTTGAATGCTGTGTGCGGGGTTCCGTGTTCACGTCCGCCCCCTCGTGACGTCACGCCCTGTCATGTGACACCACGTCCCGCCCCCTCAATGCAAGTCCCACTTCCCAGAGACTTTCATTGAGGGGCCAGGCTGTGACGTCACGAGGGGGCGGGCGTGAACACGGAAGCCTGCACACAGCATTCGGAACGCAATGTTCTGGACACTGGGGAGCGGAGTAACCCTTTAATGCCATTGAAAATATTGCCCCAGCAACGGTCACACCTGTTGACCACCAGTTGCAAGAAGTAGCTACTTCAAATAAAAGCACTGGTATAGTATAATGGGAGTATTGATCGTCATAATAGTAGTAGTAGTATTACTGACACATGTAGCACTAGTAAAGCATAAGGTGGGTAATTGTAGTAATAGTATGGCTGACAAATGTAGCATTAGTATAGTATTATGGGGGTGATAGTAGTATAACTAGCATATACCACTGGTATAGCAAAAGGGGGTGATAGTAGTAATAGTATGCCTGACACTTATAGAACTGATATAGCATAATGGGGGTGATAGTAGTAATAGTATGAATGACACATATAGCACTAGTATAGTATGATGGGTGATAGTAGTAATAATATTACTGACACACAAAGCAATAGTATAGTATAATGGGGATGATAGTAGTTGACCCTTATTATACTATACTAGGTCTATATGTGTCAGTCATACTATTACTGCTACAGTGGGGATCAAAAGTTTGGGCACCCCAGGTAAAAATTTGTATTAATGTGCATAAAGAAGTCAAGGAAAGATGGAAAAATCTCCAAAAGGCATCACATTACAGATTAGACATTCTTATAATATGTCAACAAAAGTTAGATTTTATTTCCATCATTTACACTTTCAGAATAAGATAAAACAAAAAAATGGTGTCTGCAAAAGTTTGGGCACCCTGCAGAGTTAATATCTTGTACTGCCCCCTTTGGCCAGTATCACAGCTTGTAAACACTTTTTGTAGCCAGCCAAGAGTCTTTCAATTCTTGTTTGAGGTATCTTTGCCCATTCTTCCTTACAAAAGTCTTCCAGTTCTTTAAGATTTCTGGGCTGTCTGTCACGCACTGCTCTTTTAAGGTCTTTCCATAGATTTTCAATTATGTTGAGGTCAGGAGATTGTGAAGGCCATGGCAAAACCTTCAGTTTACGCCTCTTGATGTAATCCCCCGTGGATTTCGAGGTGTGTTTAGGATCATTATCCATTTCAAGAAGCCATCCTCTCTTTAACTTCAGCTTTTTGCTTCTACTCGTGAAATGTTCCCTGTGCCACTGGCTGCATTACAACCCCAAAGCATGATTGATCCACCCCCATGGTTCCCTGCACCATACGTGACAAACATCTTCTCTGTTTTCTTGTCTTTTTCTTTTCTTCCTCATCTGGTCCAGACGCTAGGACTTCTTTCAGCTACATGTTCCTCTGCAGAGTCTGACACCCGGACCTCATTGGTTCCTCAATTTGTTAGCAGATCCTCATCCTCTGTATAAAGACAATAATCATTATAATCCTGCCAGACATTGTGCCATGCACTGTGTCTCCTAAATATAACCCTGCCAGAAACTGTTGCCCCTGCCACACACTGTAATAATAAAACTGCCATACACTGTACTTATAATAATAATAATAATACTGCCACACACTGTTTCTTCTCAGCTTGGCTGAATCCCACCACTGCACTGTCCTTCTCTAGACCCCTCTGTCCTCCTCTTCCAGATTCCATAGTTCTCATCCAGACTCCTCTGTCCTCCTCCTCCAGATTCCTCTGTCCTCATCCAGACCCCTCTGTCCTCCTCCAGATTCCTCTGTAGATTCCTCTGTCCTCCTCCAGATTCCTCTGTCCTCATCCAGACCCCTCTGTCCACTTCCTTCAGATTTATCTGCCCCCCAGACCCCTAAGACTTGTGCATATGTATGTACTAGGGCTGCATGATTTGGGGAAAATGTGCCATTGCGATCTCCCACCTTGTCACATCTTCCCCCCTCATCACACATGTCCCATATGTCACATCCCCCCGCCCCCCATTAGTGGTGCGTCGAAAATATAAAAAATCTGATGCTCACCTAGCCCTGGTCCCCCGTAGGTATGCCGCAGATCCCGTTCTTATTCATGCAGTCTGGTGTCTGGTGAGCTTACAGGACCTTCCTGCTAAGCCAATTACTGGGCTGACACATGACACCATTGCAGGCCACTGATTGGCTGAGGGGAAAAGGCCATGGAAACAGCTGCTTGTCGGCAGCACAGAGAAGATACTGGACCGTAGGGAGGAGAATGACATCTGCGGCTGACGTACAGGGACTGGGGCTAGGTGAGCATCAGGTTTATTATGATTCCCCAGTGCCCCAATTACTACCAAAATTCAAATGCTTAGTTAGTGTTTCCCAACCATGGTGCCTCTAGCTGTTGCAAAACTACAACTCCCAGCATGCCCGGACAGTGGCATGCTGGGAGTTGTAGTTTTGCAACTTCTGGAGGCACCCTGCTTGGGAAACACTAACTAAGCATTTGAATTTTGGTAGTGGCTCAGCTACAGATCTTGTGCGTGTGATATGGTGCCTTGCCGTCCAGGTAATTGCTAGTTTTCCCGGGGACCATAACACAAAAATCTTGATGTGATTGCGATATATTGTGCAGCCCTATGTATGTATGTATGATAGATGTGTGTGCATGTATGATAAATGTGTGTATGATAGATGTGTACATGAGTGGTGTATGTGTGATAGACAGTTATGCACAGATACACACACACATACATCCATCTATTATACACACATCTATCATACATACGCGCATACATCCATCATACATACACACACATCTATCATACATACATAATACATAAATTCTCACATCTATAATACATACACACGTTATACATAAATAATACATACATGTTCACATCTATCAAGCATGCATAATACATACATGCTCACATATATCCCCCCGCCAACAACCACAACCCACCCACCGTTTGACTCACCAGCTGGACCTGCAGATCAATGCCGAAAGGCCACTCTTCCTAATGACCTGCATATCAGTGCCGTGTCAGGTGCGCAGACTGCCATCCATTCAGATACAGTCCTCCACTCCGCGTCGGATGTTGCGTGGATGGGCTAGGAGCATGCAAGTCTTCTCCCAGCAACCATTGCTGTGTCAAGGTGGCCAGTCCTACCTGTGGCATTAGGCATGTGTACGTGGCACATGATGCCGTGCCCCCACTGCAGGTATGTGTGTGTCTACGTAGCACATTATTTCCCACAAGCCACTGCTGTCTTAAAGCAGCGGTGGTAATAATGGGGAAAAAAAAACTGTGGCAGCCTGAGACCTGGGGCCATGAGCCCTAGACCCGGGATATAGCCCCGTTCGCACCCCCCCCCCCCCCCCCCCCCAGCAACACCCTTGACTACAACCCTATAATGTAAGAGCCTCCTCCAGTGTATATGACAATCTTGTCACAAGATCCCCCAATGAACATTATAACAATCCTGTAATGTAAGCCCCCCAGACTGTAGATTAGAACCCTGTCATGTGGGCCCTCGCCCCACTGCAGATTATAGCAGTCCTGTCATGTGAGCCCATCCTCTACTCTGTGGCACTCCCCTCCCACACTGTAAAATATAAGAATCCTTATATTGGATTTATATAGTCTGTAAATTCCTGGATTATACAGCATAACATTCTGGAGTCATGTAATCTGTAGCAACCATTTTCCAGATGCTACATTATAATAATAACCATGTTATATACAGAAGTTATATACAGTCATGGCCATAAATGTTGGCACCCCTGAAATTTTTCAAGAAAATTAAGTACTGTATTTCTCACAGAAAAGGATTGCAGTAACACATGTTCTGCTATACACATGTTTATTCACTTTGTGTGTACTGGAACTAAACCAAAAAAGAGGAAAAAAAGCAAATTGGACAATGTCACACCAGACTCCAAAAATGGGATGGACAAAATTATTGGCACCCATAACTTAATATTTGGTTGCACACCCTTTGGAAAAAATAACTGAAATCAGTTGCTTCCTATAACCATCAATAAGCTTCTTACACCTCTCAGCCGGAATGTTGGACTACTCTTCCTTTGCAAACTGCTCCAGGTCTCTCTTATTGGAAGGGCGCCTTTTCCCAACAGCAATTTTAAGATCTCTCCACAGGTGTTCAATGGGATTTAGATCTGGACTCATTGCTGGCCACATCAGAACTCTCCAGCGCTTTGTTGCCATCCATTTCTGGTTACTTTTTGACATATGTTTGGGGTCATTGTCCTGCTGGAAGACCCAAGATCGTGGATGCAAACCCAGCTTTCTGACACTGGGCTGTACAGTGTGACCCAAAATCCATTGGTAATCCTCAGATTTCATGATGCCTTGCACACATTCAAGGCACCCAGTGCCAGAGGCAGCGACACAACCCCAAAACATAATTGAGCCTCCACCATATTTCACTGTAGGTACTGTTCTTTTCTTTGTAGGCCTAATTCCATTTTCGGAAAACAGTAGAATGATCTGCTTTACTAAAAAGCTCTATTTTGGTCTCATCTGTCCACAAGACATTTTCCCAGAAGGATTTTGGCTTACTCAAGTTCATTTTGGCAAAATGTAGTCTTGCTTTTATATGTCTCTGTGTCAGCAGTGGGGTCCTCCTGGGTCTCCTTCCATAGCGTTTCACTTTATTTAAATGTCGACGGATAGTTCGCGATGACACTGATGCTCCCTGAGCCTGCAGGACAGCTTTAACCCCTTAAGGACACATGCCGTACTGGGATGTGATGTGTCCACTCCCGATCATAGCGGGTCGGGCCCGGCCTCTTACAACGGCCGGGACCCGTGGCTAATAGCGCGCGGCATTGATCGCTGTGCCGCACGCTATTAACCCTTTAGACGCGGCGTTCAACTAAAGTGAAACCGAAAGCATGCCGGTTAGCTCAGTGGGCTGTTCGGGATAGCCGCGGCGAAATCGCGGCATCCCGAACAGCTTACAGGACAGCGGGAGGGCCCCTACCTGCCTCCTCGCTGTCCGATCGATGACTGCTTAGTGCCTGAGATCCAGGCAGGAGCAGTCAAGCGGCAGAATCATCGATCACTGGTTTCTTATGAGAAACCAGTGATCAATGATAAAGATTAGTGTGTGCAGTGTTATAGGTCCATATGGGAGCTATAACACTGCAAAAAAAAAAGTGAATAAACATTTAACCCCTTCCCTATTAAAAGTTTGAATCACCCCCCTTTTCCCATAAAAAAAAAAAAAACACAGTGTAAATAAAAATCAACATATATGGTATCACCACGTGCGGAAATGTCCAAATTATAAAAATATATCGTTAATTAAACCGCACGGTCAATTGCGTGCGCGCAAAAAAATTCCAAAGTCCAAAATAGTGCATTTTTGGTCACTTTTTATATCATGAAAAAATGAATAAAAAGCGATCAATAAGTCCTATCAATGCAAAAATTGTACGGTTAAAAACTTCAGATCATGGCGCAAAAAATGAGCCCTCATACCGCTCCATACACGGAGAAATAAAAAAGTTATAGGGGTCAGAAATTACAATTTTAAACGTATAAATTTTCCTGTTATGATTTTTTCCAGAAGTATGACAAAATCAAACCTATACAAGTAGGGTATCATTTTAACCGTATGGACCTACAGAATAAATATCAGGTGTCATTTTTACTGAAAAATTTACTACGTAGAAACGTAAGCCCCCAAAAGTTACAAAATGGCGTTTTTTTTTCACTTTTGTCTCACAATGATTTGTTTTTCTGTTTCACCGTAGATTTTTGGGCACAATGACTGACGTCATTACAAAGTAGAATTGGTGGCGCAAAAAATAAGCCATAATATGGATGTTTAGGTGCAAAATTGAAAGAGTTAGGATTTTTTAAAGGCAAGGAGCAAAAAACGAAAATGCAAAAACGGAAAACCCCCCGTTCCTTAAGGGGTTAATATCTTTGGAACTTGTTTGGGGCTGCTTATCCATTATCCGGACTATCCTGCGTTGACACCTTTTATCAATTTTTCTTTTCTGTCCATGCCCAGGGAGATTAGCTACAGTGCCATGGGTTACAAACTTCTTGATAATGTTGTGCACTGTGGACAAAGGCAAATCTAGATATCTGGAGATGGACTTGTAACCTTGAGATTCTTGATATTTTTCCACAATTTTGGTTCTCAAGTCCTCAGACAGTTCTCTTCTCCTCTTTCTGTTGTCCATGCTTAGTGTGTTACACAGACACACAATGCAAAGACTAAGTGAACTTCTCTCCTTTTTATCTGCTTTCAGGTGTGATTTTTATATTGCCCACACCTGTTACTTGCCCCAGGTGAATTTAAAGAAGCATCACATGCTTGAAACAATTTTATTTTTCCACAATTTTGAAAAGGTGCCAATAATTTTGTCCAGCCCATTTTTGGAGTTTGTTGTGACATTATGTCCAAATAGCTTTTTTTCCTCCCTTTTTTTGTTTAGTTCCAATACACACAAAGGGAATAAACATGTGTATAGCAAAACATGTGTTACTGCAATCCTTTTCTAGAAAAGTTTCAGGGGTGCCAACATTTACCATCATGATTGTGGTACCCTATGTATGGATGATGAATAATGCTGAATGTAACCATCACTGAAGATTGGAACCTTTATAGTGTTTATGATGCAGCTGCAGTTATTCATATACTGTATGTAAAACTTAACACTACAATGATTATCTTTAATCTACACAATGGGGGAGATTTATCATACAGCCTGAAACCCTAATTGTCTGGTTTTTCCCACAGTAACCAATCACAGCTCAGCTTTTGAACCTTAACCAGCTCTTGTAAAGTAAAAGTTGAGCTGTGATTGGTTGCTATGGGAAAAAAACTGACAATTAGGGTTTCAGGCTGATTGATAAATCAGGGCCAATATACAATTACATTTTGTTGGATTGCTTATGGATGTATAGCTATTAAAGTGACAATTCTTTTTTCAAAGCAATAGTTACATTTTAGTTGTGTGCTGGATAAGAGATTCATGATAAAATAGGACTGCTTATATGATTTCCCATAACAAACTTTGCATAGGAGCCATCATAGAGGCTGGTCTCCACCCAACATTGCCTATGTCTACCTGGTCTCCACCCAACATTGCCTATGTCTACCTGGTCTCCACCCAACATTGCTTATGTCTACCTGGTCTCCACCCAACATTGCCTATGTCTACCTGGTCTCCACCCAACATTGCCTATGTCTACTGAATAACATACTGGAGGCTTAAAGGGGTAGTCCAGTGGTGAAAAACTTATCCCCTATCCTAAGGATAGGGGATAAGTTTGAGATCGCGGGGGGTCCGACCGCTGGGGCCCCCTGCGATCTCTCTGTACGGGGCCCCGGCTCTCCGCCGAGATAGCGGGTGTCGACCCCCGCACGAAGCGGCGGCCGACACGCCCCCTCAATACATCTCTATGGCAGAGCCGGAGATTGCCGAAGGCAGCGCTTCGGCTCTGCCATAGAGTTGTATTGAGGGGGCGTGTCGGCCGCCGCCTCGTGCGGAGGTCGACACGCCCCCTTCCCGTGGGCTGTCGGGGCTCCGTACAGGAGATCGCAGGGGGCCCCAGCGGTCGGACCCCCCGCGATCTGCAACTTATCCCCTATCCTTAGGATAGGGGATAAGTTGCTCACCACTGAATCACCACTGGACTACTCCTTTAAAATCTACGCCTCCAGATTTAGTTCTAAATGTCACATTTTGTTGGATAATATGACATCATAAATGCAGCATTATAGGCACACATAAATTCTAAGAATAAAATGCTTACAAAGTCCTCTCTATTACATACAGTGACTTATAGTCTGGTAGACATAGTTACTGTCCTTAACTTCTAGAAATCAGTATGAGTTATCTATTAGCATACAGAAGACGGATGGTACATCATTTCTTCATTTTATGTTTTACATTACAGACCGACATGCAAACATTATAAATTTATGGCAATCTAATATGAGAGATGTGAGAATTGAGTGCCAGTGAGTGGTCCTGGAATGCCCCCAGAAAGCCAATTACATATAAATAATGAAGAGGAATGAATCAATAGCAGTGTATTATAGGAAGAGTAAGAATGCCATATGATCCATTTTACTGTTGATCCATGGCAGAGTATAAATGATAGACATACTATGCAAGACGTAAATATTTTCTTAGGAACGGTTGTGTGGTCTTTGCTGTACGCATACATTTCTGCAAAGAAAGATATTCAAATGTTGCTATGGAAACATTAAATATTTTACTATTATGCAATTCTGAGACTATGGTGCAGTCATAATCATTGAATCGAAATAACAATTAAAGTAACCTAAATTGTCATAAGAACTGTATGAATGCCAAGGATTTCAAGAGGATGTCATCAAGCTTTCTAGGTACTTGAAAAGCACATAAATATACGTGGTTATGCAGAGTTCCTTACTTTGTGTTATAATTACTTCTATAATTTGTATTTCTATTGCTATAGTTATGAGACAGGAAACTCAGAATGATTCTCCTTTCTAAACCAAAAGGCAATACTCTCCACATAGCACTAGAACACATATTGTTATATTCACCAGGGCCGGTGCAAGTGCGGCCTCAAATGATAAAATGTACCAACAACCAGGGAAGCAAAGAACATTCTCTGTTATATACCTGGTATCACTCCATGACTGTATGACTCTTCTTTCAGGGTGCATTGTTTTGCTGAAAGTATCTTTCTGTCATACAGTAGACAGCTGCCATGAAGGGATGAACTCAGGTAGCCACAGTGCTTAGATATGCTCTTCTGTCCAAACATCCATTCATAGAGATCAGAGGAGCCCCATACCACATTCACCAGCCTTAAAGGGGTACTCCACCCCTAGACATCTTATCCCCTATCCAAAGAATAGGGGATAAGATGTCTGGGACTCTGGGACCCCCGGCCATCTCTATGCAGCACCCGGCGTTTGAAACATTACGTTTACAAAGCTTGGTATGGGCGGTCGTGGTCACACCCCACCCCCACCACATTCATGTCTATGGGAGGGGGCATGGCCACCATGAATGGAGGGGGCATGGTGTGACATCTCATGTCATGACCACAGCTGCCCGCACCAAGTGTTGTGAATATAATGCTTAGAATGCCAGGTGCTGCACGGAGACCTGCCATCAGCATGGTGCCATAGAATCTGGATTCATCTGACCAGGCAATGTGATCCAGTTTTTGGGCTCCATTACCCACTGGAGTCTTGCATTACTATTTCCCCATATATCAATGGCTCTCCAACTGGTTCTTTGCTGTTATAGCCATCCTAGTATATCCTAAGGATAGACTTAAAGGGATTATCCAGGAAAAAACTTTTTTTTATATATCAACTGGCTCCAGAAAGTTAAACAGATTTGTAAATTACTTCTATTAAAAAATCTTAATCCTTGCAGTACTTATGAGCTTCTGAAGTTAAGGGTGTTTTTTTCTGTCTAAGTGCTCTCTGATGACACGTGTCTCAGGAACGGCCCAGTTTAGAAGAAGTTTGCTATGGGGAGTTGCTTCTAAACTGGGCGGTTCCCGACACACGTGTCATCAGAGAGCACGTAGACAGAAAAGAACAACCTTAACTTCAGAAGCTCACAAGTACTGAAAGGATTAAGATTTTTTAATAGAAGTAATTTACAAATCTGCCATCGAGTCAGTTGATATATAAAAAAAAGTTTTTTCCTGGATAACCCCTTTAATGTTAAAGGCTCAGAAAACCCCTTTAGCCTATAACCTTCTACATGTCAACAGAGCAGACGATTTTATACTGAATTACCCCAATGAACGGATGGTTTAAGATACTATAAATAACAGCTTTTTTACACTCATACTTCCGACTGCCATATTGGAGTCGGGAAGGAATTTTTACCTCTAGTATGAGGGTTTTTTGCCTTCCCCTGGATCAACTCAGTAGGGTCTCATTAGGGATATAGGTTGAACTAGATGGACTCTGGTCTTTTTTCAACCTTATTAACTATGTTACTACGTATCATAGTCCAGTAAAGTTTCCACCATGTCCCTGCATTGTATGATTTCCATATTAGACTCCTATGGTGTACCTGATTCCTAGTGAGACCCACCAGTCTATATTAACTATTCTGCAGTTGTCTATCTATAGACAATCTTATACCTGTAGACTATGCACCTAATTTTGTCTGAACTGAATTCCACCAGTATACATGTACAGTGACCCCCCGACCTACAATCATTTCAACATACGATGCTTTTGTATGTCGGGGCCATCGCATAAACGGCTATCTGGCAGCGCAGACTGCTTCAGCTGCCACCGGATGGCCGTTTACGGTGCCTGTGTGGTCCGCTGACGATCACTTACCTGTCCTCGGGCTTCTTCGGGATCCCCTGCATCGTTGGCGCTCTCCATCGTCGTCATCACGTCGCTGCGCACGCCGTCCCGTCATCCAATAGGAGCGGCGTGCGTAGCGATGTGATGGCGGCGACGGTGAGCGAGGATGCCGGGGAAGCAGAGGCCTTGCCGGAGCGTCGGGGACACCCGGGGGACGCGGCGACAGTGATGGAAGGCGACATCCAGGACTGCGGTGACAAGCAGTGACGGTCTGGAGCGGCGGGGACACGTGAGTATAACCTCCAATACCAGTGGTCTTCAACCTGCAGACCTCCAGATGTTGCAAAACTACAACTCCCAGCATCCCCGGACAGCCGTTGGCTGTCCGGGCATGCTGGGTGTTGTAGTTTTGCAACATCTGGAGGTCCGCAGGTTGTAGACCACTGTCCTATACTTTACATTGCACGGATCCCTCAACAAACGATGGTCCATTTGGAACGGATTACCATCCTATGTTGAGGGACCACTGTATAGCAAGAACTGAGTCAATACATACACCACAGTGGAGATGAAGACATCTCTCCCATATCCAAAGACTAAAATGTTCTTTGACTGTAATGTGCTTTGAGGGAATTGTAGCAAAGTTGAAATTGCATTACTGCAGGAGATAACATTTGTTCTCTTACTAATGCCCTGTGAGTAATCCCGCTCCTGGCAGCCTTATACGCAGAAGGGAGACTGACAATGCAACAGCTGCTATAAACCCCTGGGTCAAGTTTGCAAGCTCATGCTAGCAGGCTCTGCCTTTATTTCAAGTCATCCTGGATCTGAGCCATACAATAGATAAATGAGGTCACTTCTGCATCTTGACACAATAATACGATTTAAAATTGCTGCAATTACATACAGAATGCTGCAAAACACATATATAGTTGTTCATTTATTACCTGTAACTGAATGTGCTATACAGCTCTATTACCATGATCTTTAAGGTAGTCTTCACACGTAAGAGAGTAGGACTGAACTGTAATCACCCAAAGCCCTTACTAATCCCTTTCTCCATATGTGACAAAACACCTTGCCATTGTCATACCTTTTTTTATTTTTTACCCCTCTAGAGTCATTTGTGTCTATACATTGCGAGAAAATCGGGGGGGGGGGGGGGGGGGGGGGAATAAAAAAATACTGTGAAAAAATATCTCTCCACTGCACCAGTGTAAAGTAGACAAATAGGTGTAAAAGAGTTCATGAATATTTTCATTCCAAAACAGAAACAAGTAAAGTTTGATTTTTATTTTATTCTCTTTGTTAACCAGGCAGGTCTATATTCCCAAAAAATTGCCTTTTTTTCTGAATGATGTTGCTCTAGTGAAGATATCCAAATGTTCTCTTTAGGCCATGTGCAAATGCAGAGGATTAGCAGGCGAATGAAGTGCAGAATCCACAGCGAAAATAGTATAATACAATACATGTGAATTGGGTTTCACCAAACCTTACCACCCCTTAAAGGACATGTCCGGTGCTCACTTTTCTTATTGTATCCGTTCCGGGCTGCAAAAAAAAAGAAAATAAGCTTTCTCTTACCTGCATACGCTCCCCCGGTGCTCCGGTACAGGCGTTCGGTCCCCGGGCTGTATTCTTCTTACTTCCTGTTAGCCCGGCACGTCACACAAAGCTTCAGCCTATCACTGGCCGAGGCGGGACATCGCTGCGGCCGGTGATAGGCTGAAGCTCTGTGTGACGTGCCGGGCTAACAGGAAGTAAGAAGAATACAGCCCGGGGACCGAACACCTGTACCGGAGCACTGGGGGAGCCTAGGCAGGTAAGAGAAAATTTGTTTTCTTTTATTTTTCAGCCCGGAATGGATAAAATAAGAAAAGTGAGCACTGGACATCTGCTTTAACACAAATAGGGGTAGGATTAAGCCCCTTCCCTTGGTTCATGAGGGCACAGTATGTGAATTCATATATGGGGCCTAGTATATGAATTCGTATATAGGGCTTCGTATATAGAGCACAGTGTATTAATTCGTATATGGGGCATAGTATATTAATTCATATATGATATGGGGCAAAGTGTATTAATTCATATATAAGGCACAATGTATTCATATATGGGCCACATTATGCAATTAATGTATGTTGGATGTGTGGGATTCCTCTGCCATTACACACTTGATATGTTACTCCTGATTGAATGTCTGATCATTTTTGGCCAGTAAACTGTGCATTGATGGCTTGCTTCATACCTACACTTATGGATGCATGGCACAGCTACTTCTTTCCTTATACATGTTATACAGTATTACTAGGGGATGACATGAGTGGGCACACTGGATTAGCCTATCTTTGGCTTCTAAATGATATGTGACTGATGTAACTGCCATCACTTATATTTCCTGTGTGCCAGAGGAAGATAGCTAGGGCATATTAGAAAGGGTAATATAGTAAGTGTTGGGTCCTGCTCCAAAGAGTCTACCTTGTTGTGGTGGTATGCTTCAGATTATTTGGCCAAAAAATTACTTACTGAAAGCACTGATGAGGGTCTGACTTGTTTAATAAGTAGGTAGATAAGTAATCCCCCCATTAGGTAAATGCTCCCAGTAGATACAGTGGGGAGAACAAGTATTTGATACACTGCCGATTTTGCAGGTTTTCCTACTTACAAAGCATGTAGAGGTCTGTCATTTTATCATAAGTACTCTTTAACTGTGAGAGACGGAGTTTAAAACAAAATCACATTGAATGATTTAAAAAAAAATAATTTGCATTTTATTGCATGACATAAATATTTGATCACCTACCAACCAATAAGAAGTCCGTCTCTCACAGACCTGTTATTTATTCTTTAAGAAGCCCTCCTGTTCTCCACTCATTACCTGTATTAACTGCACCTGTTTAAACTCGTTACCTATATAAAAGACACCTGTCCACACACTCAATCAAACAGACTCAAATCTCTCCACAATGGCTAAGACCAGAGAGCTGTGTAAGGATATCAGGGATAAAATTGTAGACCAGCACAAGGCTGGGATGTGCTACAGGACAATAGGCAAGAAGCTTGGTGAGAAGACAACTGTTGGCACAATTATTAGAAAATGGAGGAAGTTCAAGATGAAGGTCAAGAACTACACGGCAGGACCTAGTCAATGACCTGAAGAAAGCTGGGACCACAGTCTCCAAGAAAACCATTAGTAACACACTACACCGTCATGGATTAAAAGCCTGCAGCGCACGCAAGGTCAAGCCAGCACATGTCCAGGCCCATCTGAAGTTTGCCAATGACCATCTGGATTATCCAGAGGAGGAATGGGAGAAGTCATGTGGTCTGATGAGGCAAAAAATTTAGCTTTTTGGTCTAAACTCCACTCACCGTGTTTGGAGAAAGAAGAAGGATGAGTACAACGCCAAGAACACCATCCCAACCATGGAGGTGAAAACATCATTCTTTGGGGCTGCTTTTCTGCAAAGGTGTATTTGAGTATTTGATACATCAGAAAAGCATAACTTAATATTTGGTTTATAAACCTTGTTTGCAATTACAGAGATCAAACGTTTACTGTAGTTCTTGACCAGGTTTGCATACACCGCAGCAGACATTTGGCCCACTTCTCCATACAGACCTTTTCCAGATTCTTCAGGTTTAGGGGCTGTTGCTGAAGCTCCCTCCAAAGATTTTCTATTGGGTTCAGGTCTGGAGACTGGCTAGGCCACTCCAGGACCTTGAGATGCTTCTTACGGAGCCACTCCTTGCCCTGGCTGTGTGTTTCGGGTCTTCATGCTAAAAGACCCAACCACAACCCATCTACAATGCTCTTACTGAGGGAAGAAGTTGTTGGCCAAGATCTTGCGATACATGGCCCCATCCATCCTCCCCACAATACAGTGCAGTCATCCTGTCCCCTTTGCAGAAAAACAGCCCCCAAAAATGATGTTTTTACCTCCCATGGTTGGGATGGTGTCAGGATTCGGCAGGCTGGAGGTGGATCCTCTGTGTCAGAGAGGGATTGGCGTGGACCGTGCCGGTGGACCGGTTCTAAGTTGCTACTGGTATTCACCAGAGCCCGCAGCAAAGCGGGATGGTCTTGCAGCGGCGGTAGCAACCAGGTCGTATCCACCGGCAACGGCTCAACCTCTCTGACTGCTGAGATAGGCGCAGTACAAGGGATTAGGCAAGAGCAAGGTCGGACATAGCAGAAGGTCAGGGCAGGCAGCAAGGATCGTAGTCAGGGGCAACGGCAAGAGGTCTGGAACACTGGCTTGGGATACACAAGGCACAATGGCAACAAGATACGGCAAGGAAGTGAAGGGGAAGTGAGGTAATATAGGGAAGTGCACAGGTGAACACACTAATTAAAACCATGCGCCAATCAGTGGCGCACTGGCCCCTTTAAATCGCAGAGAGTCGGCACGCCACGCGCCCTAGGGAGCGGGGGCCGCGTGCGCCGGGACAGCACAGACGGGGAACGAGTCTGGTAAGCGGACCGGGATGCGGACCGGGATGCGCACCGCGAGCGCGGGCGCGTCCCGCATCTCGAATCGCATCCCGGGATAGGGGACATTATCGCAGCGCTCCCGGTCAGCGGGTCTGACCGGGGGCGCTGAGAACAGGAAAACGCTGTGAGCGCTCCGGGGAGGAGCGGGGACCCAGAGCGCTCAGCGTAACAGATGGTACTGTATTCTTGGGGTTGTACTCATCCTTTTTCTAAACACTGTGAGTGGAGTTTAGACCAAAAAGCTCTATTTTTGGCTCATCAGATCACATGGCCTTCTCCCATTCCTCCTCTGGATCTTCCAGATGGTCATTGGCAAACTTCAGATGGGCCTGGACATGCGCTGGCTTGACCTTACGTGCGCTGCAGGATTTTTAACCCATGACGGCCGCCCGAGTACAGTACTAGAGCAGGGATGCATATCCCCTGCATCTGTATAGTACTGCATGCCAATGCGTACAGGGAGGGGCACCTGCCCCTTGGTCCTCATCCCATGTCTACTGGGGTGGTCCAGAGGTGATTTACATTTTGTTGCTTTCTACCTCTGCATCCAATAAAAACATTCAATGATATAGTAAGACACATTGGATAACTGTTGCATTTTATTTCTGTTAGAGGAACATTTCATTGTGGAAATATATGGCTTTCAGTAATTCATTTTAAGGCCACTCATCATAGTGAATTAGCCCCAGGGGGACTGTACCATAAGCGACATGTTATGAATAGAAAGCTACATTCTGGATATCTTTGGTGCACTTGAAGCTGTAAATTTTCAATCTGGTAATATAATTTTATAGTACAATTATGTGTATACACCCTAAACAGGAAGGGAGTACTGTGCGTGTCTAAAAACAGTCAGATGTTATTGCACTTTAGTATGAATAAAAAATGACATCTAAAAAGTACAAAAGAGGAGGATTCCTTTAACTCTACATAAATTGGCCACGTATCATGTTGCGTGACCAGATGAGAATGTCAGAGTTTAGCTCAGGACAGAGTGGGCATTAGCTGTGGCATACAAGCTGGAGGAAGAGATTATACATTTACACAGATAATGATGTGGGTTTCATAATAAACCATAACCAGAGGCATTAAGAGGATAAATTAAAAACAATACATTTCCTACTGTAACTAAGGTATATTTTTATATCGCAGAGAGGCACAGTTCAGCTGTTATGCACCTCATGCTCTATATAATGGAATGATTTGTAAACGTATAATTGTAATAGAAATGCATTACAAGGTTTTATTTTTAGTCTTAATTAATGGGATATTATTTCCAGGATGACTCTAAACAGGAAATTGCAGTAAACGAAACATTAATGTTCATTGTTTTCCAAACTGCAGAAGGATAATGGTATCTATGACTGCTGTGTATGTAGCTACCATTGATAATCTTTATATAATATGGATCCCGAACTCTGTGCCAGCAACTTTTAATGTGCTTATTTTTATGTAGTTGAAGAGTAGCGCACACTGGCCAACTTATAAGTAGTGTTGAGCGGCATAGGCCATATTCGAATTCGCGAATATTCGCGAATATATGGACGAATATTCGTCATATATTCGCGAATATTCGCATATTCGTTATATTCTCGTTTTATTTTCGCATATGCGAATATTCACGTATGCGAAAATTAACATATGTGAATATTAGCATATACAAAATTAGCATACGCGAAAATTAGCATATGCGAAAATTAGCATATGCTAATTTTCGCATATGCTAATTTTCGCATATGCGAATGTTCGCACGCCAGTCTCACACAGTAGTATTAGAGCCTTCTTTACACCACACAAGCTGGAAGCAGAGAGGGGTGATCACTGTGATGTGTGCTGTGAAGAAAAAAAAAAAAAATAAATAACAATATTCGTAATTACGAATATATAGCGCTAAATTCGCGAATTCGCGAATATGCGATATTCGCGAATAATATTCGAATTGCGAATATTCGCGAGCAACACTACTTATAAGGTACCATTCCAGGCATGGAATTAACAGTTTGCCAAACTTCCTAGTAAAGAAGCCGGCTTGGGATGTAAAATTATCATTTTTACTTTTATTTATTTAGTGTCGCAAAATTAGTAACAATCACAGTAACACGTTTTGGAGGTTAGAACTCCCTTCTTCAGACTGAGTGTAGCATGTGTGGCATACTGTCTTATGTACTGTATATGTCGAAAGAGTACTAAAACACATTTGAGTATGATAGATGGGAGGACTTGAAGGGGTATTCCAAACTTAAGGGCATAGGGAATAGCAAGTTGATCAGTTAAGTCCAACTGCGGGGACCCCCCGCCAATCCCATGAATGGGGAGAAAATTGTATCTGGAGTTTTTGAAGAGAACCACTCGTGCGTAACCAGCTCTACATTAATTATTTATGTGGCTTCAGAGCAATTGCTTGTGTGTGTGGGTTGGAATTGTGCAGCCCTAAAAATCATCATTGGTCTCCTGCACATCAACCTAGGATGTGTGGCTGACAAGGATGTAAGTGAAGGGACACACAAATAATCCAGAGACCATTGGTGCATCCTAAGCCATACAACCATTGAGGCAGTTAAAAGGCTCATTAAACCAGTGATGATCTGAGACATTGGTGTTCGTATTTTTTTAAATCAACTGGTTCCAGAAAGTTAAACAGATTTGTAAATTACTTCTATTAACATTTTTTAATCCTTCCAGTACTTATTAGCTTTTTTTTTGGGAATTATTTTCTTTTTGGAACACAGAGCTCTCTGCTGACATCACGAGCACAGTGCTCTCAGCTGACATCTCTGTCCATTTTAAGAACTGTCCAGAGTAGGAGAAAATCTCCATAGCAAACATATGCTGCTCTGGACAGTTCCTAAAATGGACAGAGATGTCAGCAGAAAGCACTGTGCTTGTGATGTCAGCAGAGAGCATTGTGTTCCAAAAAGAAAATAATTTCCTCTGTAGTAATCAGCAGCCAATAAGTATTGGAAGGTATAAGATTTTTTTAATATAAGTCATTTACAAATCTGTTTAACTTTCTGGCACCAGTTGATTAAAAAAAGTTTTCCACTGGAGTAGCCCTTCAAACATGGGTCTGCCCTATATAAAAGGATCCTTAGGATTCTATGTGCCCTTTATCTGGTCTTACACATTGAAATCAACTGAACCCACCTAAAGGGTATGAAGTCCTTGTTACACTTCCACGATATGAGATGTTGTGTAAGAAAAGTGTAATAGATTTCACAGGCATCATAGATTTCAACATGTCTGATCCTATTGTTTTTTCCTACCACTGGGACATCACCAGAGGTGTCTGGCAGTGGCATTCTTCCCTCTCCCCATTTAAAATACATGCTGTGCATGTTGTAAGGGGACAGCTATCTGAAATGTATAGCCAACCTGAGTTATAGTGAAGTGCTATAGCATAGTCATATTTATGTATTTCTCTGGATGTGCTCAATTTTCAATGATTTAGATTAGCATTAGCATTTTTAACAGGGTATAATAGTGTGTATTTTAACATGTTTCTTATTGCTTTACCTTACTTCTAATTCACAGTAACCATGGTACATATAATGGAAAAATATGCTCAAATCCGTTCCTATAAGCATTTGCTTTGCTTTTTGTTCTGCATTATTTATGAGGCAGACACCATTTTCACATTTGTCTGATGCATGTTTCCGGTTGCATAATGGACCCCAGATCAAAATTCTTATTCTCAATTACAATTCATTAGCTCATACAAGACCATAATGTAAGTCTTATCTGGGGTGGAGTTCAGGACATTGGAGACAGGCCAATCCCACATTAGAGAATTATGATCCGGCTGTACATAAATAATATTGTGTTAGGGGGTTTAGAACTTTCTATAGGTTTTATATCCTTCAGAATATCCTGAGTATTACATTCAAAAATAATGTCCGTGGCATAGGCGTGCGCACGGGGTGTGCCGGGGTGTGCACAGGCACACCCTAATCACCCGCAGCCGCGGCCCGCTGCTGCAGGTCTTTTTTTTTTTTTTTTTTTTTCCCCTCACTACTAAACCCCCAGCCCCACCGGACATCCCCGACATCCCCAGCCGGAGGACGGGGGATAGATTGGCCGGAGCCGCAAAATTTAAAAAAAAAATGCATTTTTAAACATACTCGGTGTGCCCTGAAAGACTTTCAGGGCACACCGGATGTTTAAAAATGCATTTTTTTTTTTTTATTTGCGGCTCAGGCACCGCTCTATCCCCCCCTTCCTCCGGGCCGCTCTATCCCCTTCCTCCGGCCGCTCTATCCCCTTCCTCCGGGCCGCTCCTCCCCCTTCCCCGGCCGCGCAGCACACTGCTGCGCTAACTGCAGACGCAGGGGCTGCCCCCGCAGCTGCGCACATCTGCTTACACCTCCTGGGATGATCCTGGCCGCAACTCCTGGCACCGAGTGTCCATTGCAGATGGGAGTGGACGTGCCCGGCCCTCTGACCCCAACATGGCTGCCGCAGGTAAGAAAAGTGCACAGGACCGAGGACGGGGAGGGGGGGTGGGATGTGTGTAATTATGTATGTATGGTGTGTGTTATGTATGTATGATGTATTTATGTATGATGTGTGTGTATATATAATGGATTTGTGTATGTATTATGTATGGTGTGCATATGTATGTATTATGCATGTATTATATATGTATGATGTTTGTATTTATGCATTATGTATGTATAATATATATATATATATATGTATAATGCATAAATACAAACATCATACATATATTATACATACATACTACATACATATGCACACCATACATAATACATACACATATCCATTATATATACACACACATCATACATAAATACATCATACATACACACATCATACATACAGAACATACAGTACATACATACCATATATTATGTTATGTATGTACTGTATGTTATGTATGTATGATGTATTTATGTATGATGTCTATGTATATATAATGGATTTGTGTATGTATTATGTATGGTGTGCATATGTATGTATGATGTATGCATGTATTATATATGTATGATGTTTGTATGCATATAGTATGTATTTATGCATTATGTATGTATGTGTGTGTGTGTATATATATATATATATATGTGTGTGTAGGTTATGCATGTATGATGTGTGTATGTATGTATGATGTATGTATATATGTATTATGAATCAGAAACAAAAGAAAAAATAAAGTTTCCTCCAACTCTTCCAAGGATAACGTTGCTATGTAGTATTAAACCATCAAACCTTTAATCTGTATACATTATAAATAGAAAAAGGTGACATCATAAAAGAAAAGTGAAACTCCAGTGCGTTTTGGGCTATATATAGCCATGATTAAGAGCGACATTTTGCTCAAAACGTGTTGGCGTTTCATTTCTCTTTAATGATTGATGTCACCTTTTTCTATTTTTAATGCATACAGATTAAAGGTTTGATGTTTTAATACTACAAGCACCTTGAAAGAGGCCACTTTCTTTTTTCCTTTGTTCTGATACACGGGACACGGCCCACTCTCTGCAGTCCGTGCTCTTCTACTATACTAATATACTATACTTCTGGCCCACTCTCTGCAGTCCGTGCTCTTCTACTATACTATTATACTATACTTCTGGCCCACTCTCTGCAGTCCGTGCTCTTCTACTATACTATATACTATACTTCTGGCCCACTCTCTGCAGTCCGTGCTCTTCTACTATACTAATATACTATACTTCTGGCCCACTCTCTGCAGTCCGTGCTCTTCTACTATACTATATACTATACTTCTGGCCCACTCTCTGCAGTCCGTGCTCTTCTACTATACTATATACTATACTTCTGGCCCACTCTCTGCAGTCTGTGCTCTTCTACTATACTATATACTATACTTCTGGCCCACTCTCTGCAGTCCGTGCTCTTCTACTATACTATATACTATACTTCTGGCCCACTCTCTGCAGTCCGTGCTCTTCTACTATACTATATACTATACTTCTGGCCCCACTCTCTGCAGTCCGTGCTCTTCTACTATACTATATACTATACTTCTGGCCCACTCTCTGCAGTCTGTGCTCTTCTACTATACTATATACTATACTTCTGGCCCCACTCTCTGCAGTCCGTGCTCTTCTACTATACTATATTACTATACTTCTGGCCCACTCTCTGCAGTCCCTGCTCTTCTACTATACTATATACTATACTTCTGGCCCACTCTCTGCAGTCCCTGCTCTTCTACTATACTATATACTATACTTCTGGCCCACTCTCTGCAGTCCGTGCTCTTCTACTATACTATATACTATACTTCTGGCCCACTCTCTGCAGTCCGTGCTCTTCTACTATACTATACTATATACTATACTTCTGGCCCACTCTCTGCAGTCCGTGCTCTTCTACTATACTATATACTATACTTCTGGCCCACTCTCTGCAGTCCGTGCTCTTCTACTATACTATATACTATACTTTCTGGCCCACTCTCTGCAGTCCGTGCTCTTCTACTATACTATATACTATACTTCTGGCCCACTCTCTGCAGTCCGTGCTCTTCTACTATACTATACTATACTTCTGGCCCACTCTCTGCAGTGCGTGCTCTTCTACTATACTATATACTATACTTCTGGCCCACTCTCTGCAGTCCGTGCTCTTCTACTATACTATACTATATACTATACTTCTGGCCCACTCTCTGCAGTCCGTGCTCTTCTACTATACTATATACTATACTTCTGGCCCACTCCTCTGCAGTCCCTGCTCTTCTACTATACTATATACTATACTTCTGGCCCACTCTCTGCAGGTCCGTGCTCTTCTACTATACTATATACTATACTTCTGGCCCACTCTCTGCAGTCCCTGCTCTTCTACTATACTATATACTATACTTCTGGCCCACTCTCTGCAGTCCCTGCTCTTCTACTATACTATATACTATACTTCTGGCCCACTCTCTGCAGTCCCTGCTCTTCTACTATACTATATACTATACTTCTGGCCCACTCTCTGCAGTCCCTGCTCTTCTACTATACTATATACTATACTTCTGGCCCACTCTCTGCAGTCCGTGCTCTTCTACTATACTATATACTATACTTCTGGCCCACTCTCTGCAGTCCGTGCTCTTCTACTATACAATACTATACTTCTGGCCCACTCTCTGCAGTCCCTGCTCTTCTACTATACTATATACTATACTTCTGGCCCACTCTCTGCAGTCCGTGCTCTTCTACTATACTATATACTATACTTCTGGCCCACTCTCTGCAGTCCCTGCTCTTCTACTATTACTATATACTATACTTCTGGCCCACTCTCTGCAGTCCCTGCTCTTTCTACTATACTATATACTATACTTCTGGCCCACTCTCTGCAGTCCCTGCTCTTCTCCTATACTATATACTATACTTCTGGCCCACTCTCTGCAGTCCCTGCTCTTCTACTATACTATATACTATACTTCTGGCCCACTCTCTGCAGTCCCTGCTCTTCTACTATACTATATACTATACTTCTGGCCCACTCTCTGCAGTCCCTGCTCTTCTATTATACTATATACTATACTTCTGGCCCACTCTCTGCAGTCCGTGCTCTTCTACTATACTATATACTATACTTCTGGCCCACTCTCTGCAGTCCGTGTGCTCTTCTACTATACTATATACTATACTTCTGGCCCCACTCTCTGCAGTCCGTGCTCTTCTACTATACTATATACTATACTTCTGGCCACACTCTCTGCAGTCCGTGCTCTTCTACTATACTATACTATACTTCTGGCCCACTCTCTGCAGTCTGTGCTCTTCTACTATACTATATACTATACTTCTGGCCCACTCTCTGCAGTCCGTGCTCTTCTACTATACTATACTATACTTCTGGCCCACTCTCTGCAGTCCGTGCTCTTCTACTATACTATATACCTATACTTCTGGCCCCACTCTCTGCAGTCCGTGCTCTTCTACTATACTATACTATACTTCTGGCCCACTCTCTGCAGTCCATGCTCTTCTACTATACTATATACTATACTTCTGGCCCACTCTCTGCAGTCCGTGCTCTTCTACTATACTATATACTATACTTCTGGCCCACTCTCTGCAGTCACATGCTCTTCTACTATACTATATACTATACTTCTGCCCACTCTCTGCAGTCCCATGCTCTTCTACTATACTATATACTATACTTCTGGCCCCCTCTCTGCAGTCCGTGCTCTTCTACTATACTATATACTATACTTCTGGCCCACTCTCTGCAGTCCGTGCTCTTCTACTATACTATATACTATACTTCTGGCCCACTCTCTGCAGTCCCTGCTCTTCTACTATACTATATACTATACTTCTGGCCCCACTCTCTGCAGTCCCTGCTCTTCTACTATACTATATACTATACTTCTGGCCCACTCTCTGCAGTCCGTGCTCTTCTACTATACTATATACTATACTTCTGGCCCCACTCTCTGCAGTCCCTGCTCTTCTACTATACTATATACTATACTTCTGACCCACTCTCTGCAGTCCCGTGCTCTTCTACTATACTATATACTATACTTCTGGCCCACTCTCTGCAGTCCTGTGCTCTTCTACTATACTATATACTATACTTCTGGCCCACTCTCTGCAGTCCGTGCTCTTCTACTATACTATATACTATACTTCTGGCCCACTCTCTGCAGTCCGTGCTCTTCTACTATACTATATACTATACTTCTGGCCCACTCTCTGCAGTCCGTGCTCTTCTACTATACTATATACTATACTTCTGGCCCACTCTCTGCAGTCCCTGCTCTTCTACTATACTATATACTATACTTCTGGCCCACTCTCTGCAGTCCGTGCTCTTCTACTATACTATATACTATACTTCTGGCCCACTCTCTGCA